>NC_044922.1:21451367-21560759 GCF_003576645.1 Ipomoea triloba
GTCACGGCGCGCCCAGCGCACCCGGTGCGCGGCTGAGCCGCGACCTGGCGCTACCTCGCGTCGGCCAGGCCGTGGTTTGGCGCCACCCCCGTGCTGGCGGGGTTATGGGGGGTCGGGTGGCGTGCGTGCGTGGGCTAGGTGGCACGCGTGCGTGGACCACGTGGCGCAAGGAGCTGGAATGAGATCTGAAGCGTACGCGTGGGCGAATCTGAGAGGGGGGGAGCTAGTATAAATAGGGGGGCTCGGGTATTCATCAGACACATCAGAAACAGGGCAAATACTACGGTCTAGTGGTATCGCTCCTTATTCTCAACTCCCTGTCGCGGGTTCGATTCTTATAGTTACTTTTGTAACCGCCTGGGTCCTAATCTGTTAGACCCGGCCCTCTGTATCCGGTTTATGGTGGACCCGATCCGTTAAAACCATCATTGGCACCATCTGTGGAGACTGATACTGAAAGTACGTGCTCTTTACACAACCCCTCAAGGGTTAGTTGGTTCCTTGTACAATGGTTGTCCCACCTACTGAACAGCCAGGGGGCCCAGCCCCTGGAAGAAACGGGGGAGGCGATGAAGTATTGGTCTCGGTTCGAGCGGAGGAGCACCCTACCCTCCCGGAGGGCAGAGGACACGGGGATCGCGCTGCACAAGGAAGCCAACCTAATGCGGCCTAACCCCCTAATGGAAGACGACAGGACATCATTGTCCCTCGCCCTTCCCAAACAGACGTGCGAGGGCAACACGTATCGGGGGATGTTAGTTTGGAAGGAGAGGGCGAAAGCGTCTATCGCCCAATGGAACGTTGGGATAACCGACCAGCCGATCCCCGCGAGGACTGGATCCGCAGGATCGACGCAAAGATGGAAGAGTTAATCCGGTGGAAAGAGTTGGGAGACCATCCGGTCGTACCCAAAATAACAATCACCCCCCCATTTACCTCGGAGATCATGGGCGAACCTCTCCCGCCCAACTTCAAACCGCCTAACGTGAGGAGGTTCGATGGAACTGGTGACCCGCAAGAACACATATTGTCCTACCTCGATGGAACTGGTGACCCGCAAGAACACATATTGTCCTACCAGGCCGCCATGATGCTGATGGGGTCGTCCGAGGCGGCCATGTGCCGAGCCATGATGCTGATGGGGTCGTCCGAGGCGGCCATGTGCCGAGCCTTCTTCTCCACGGGGTCGTCCGAGGCGGCCATGTGCCGAGCCTTCTTCTCCACATTGGCCGGAGGGGCTCAGCGTTGGTTCACCAACTTACCCGGCGGATCGATCGGTTCATTTCACGAATTGGCGATGAAATTCATCACCTGTTTCATGCGGGGGAGGAGGTGTAAAAAACATTTCACACACCTCGCGAGCTTAAAGCAAGGGAAGAATGAGACCCTGATGGAATTCCTTGTCCGTTGGCGAACGGAGGAGGCCGAAGTGGAGGACATGGATGACAGGTCGGCCATTGTCATGTTCATCTCCGCCCTGAGGGCGGGGGATCTATATAAAAGCCTACGCCGCAAAACGCCAAGGACCTACACCTCGCTGATGATGAAAGCCGACCGTTATGCGGAGGCGGAGGAAGCGAACCGTCTAAAACACCTGGAGGAGGAAGGAAGCAAGAGGTCGCGCACGGAAGGGTCCTCAAAGTCCGGGGGTAGCATGACCTCCCACCCCCGAAAGGGCATGGAAGAAGGGAAACCCAACCCAGGGAACAAGTCCCACGCGGGTTCTCGTATGCCACCCTGGGCACCAGCACCCCCCTCGGGCAGGACGCCTCACTTGGTACCCTTCACCCCTCTGAGAGCCCCGCCAAGCGACATATTGGCTTACGCCGAGGAATGTCACCTGGTGAGAACACCAGACCCGCGCCCCGACCCCTCGGGGGCGGACATGTCAAAATATTGCAAATACCATCGTTGCCATGGGCACAACATGAACGACTGTCAAGCGTGGAGGAAAGAAATAGAGAGATTGATACAGGCCGGCAAGTTGGGTAACTTTATAGATTGGGACAGGATGGCCAAAAGGGACACGCGGGGAAGGGGTGCAACACCCCAAATACCGCAAACCGGAAAAGAAAAGGATAGAGACGAACCCAATCGACCAGTAATTAACGTCATATTTGGCGGGGAAGCCTTAGGGGAACAGGCCTTCGTGGGGGCTGTCGATGACCGCCCGGCCACGAAGAAGCCTCGACGGGAACCCATCTGGTTCTCGGACAAAGACCTCCCGGCGAGGTCAACTGCCCCGAAGGACGCCCTCGTGATCTCGATGGTGGTCAACGGCGCTTGCGTAAGGAGAGTACTAGTCGACACCGGAAGCAGCGTCAACGTCATGTACCATGACGTATTCCTGAAGCTGGGGCTCAGCGAGGACCAACTCACACCCGTACGGACCCCGTTGGCCGGGTTCACTGGAGACACGGTGGAAACGGAAGGTTCAATAACTCTGCCAGTCGAGCTGGGCACCCCACCCCGCGTTCGAGAAATGCACATGGAATTTGTTGTAGTCAAGGTGACGTGTACCCACAACCTCATCTTGGGGAGACCAGGGCTGGTCGGCTTAGGAGGACTCATCTCGATGGAGCACTTGTGTCTAAAATTCCATACGGTGGCAGGAGTGGGGACCATTAGGGGAAACCAGCACTTAGCTCGAAAATGTTATAGCACGGCATGTGAGAAACTGGTGGCAAGCCCCCTGCCGGTTCATACCGTAGAGCCGGAGAGGGAGAGAAGTACTGGACCAGAACCTGCAGTAGAGCTAGAAGAAATCCCACTACACCCAAGTCGCCCCGACAGGTGTGTTAGAATAGGTAAAGGACTCGNTGATGCTGATGGGGTCGTCCGAGGCGGCCATGTGCCGAGCCTTCTTCTCCACATTGGCCGGAGGGGCTCAGCGTTGGTTCACCAACTTACCCGGCGGATCGATCGGTTCATTTCACGAATTGGCGATGAAATTCATCACCTGTTTCATGCGGGGGAGGAGGTGTAAAAAACATTTCACACACCTCGCGAGCTTAAAGCAAGGGAAGAATGAGACCCTGATGGAATTCCTTGTCCGTTGGCGAACGGAGGAGGCCGAAGTGGAGGACATGGATGACAGGTCGGCCATTGTCATGTTCATCTCCGCCCTGAGGGCGGGGGATCTATATAAAAGCCTACGCCGCAAAACGCCAAGGACCTACACCTCGCTGATGATGAAAGCCGACCGTTATGCGGAGGCGGAGGAAGCGAACCGTCTAAAACACCTGGAGGAGGAAGGAAGCAAGAGGTCGCGCACGGAAGGGTCCTCAAAGTCCGGGGGTAGCATGACCTCCCACCCCCGAAAGGGCATGGAAGAAGGGAAACCCAACCCAGGGAACAAGTCCCACGCGGGTTCTCGTATGCCACCCTGGGCACCAGCACCCCCCTCGGGCAGGACGCCTCACTTGGTACCCTTCACCCCTCTGAGAGCCCCGCCAAGCGACATATTGGCTTACGCCGAGGAATGTCACCTGGTGAGAACACCAGACCCGCGCCCCGACCCCTCGGGGGCGGACATGTCAAAATATTGCAAATACCATCGTTGCCATGGGCACAACATGAACGACTGTCAAGCGTGGAGGAAAGAAATAGAGAGATTGATACAGGCCGGCAAGTTGGGTAACTTTATAGATTGGGACAGGATGGCCAAAAGGGACACGCGGGGAAGGGGTGCAACACCCCAAATACCGCAAACCGGAAAAGAAAAGGATAGAGACGAACCCAATCGACCAGTAATTAACGTCATATTTGGCGGGGAAGCCTTAGGGGAACAGGCCTTCGTGGGGGCTGTCGATGACCGCCCGGCCACGAAGAAGCCTCGACGGGAACCCATCTGGTTCTCGGACAAAGACCTCCCGGCGAGGTCAACTGCCCCGAAGGACGCCCTCGTGATCTCGATGGTGGTCAACGGCGCTTGCGTAAGGAGAGTACTAGTCGACACCGGAAGCAGCGTCAACGTCATGTACCATGACGTATTCCTGAAGCTGGGGCTCAGCGAGGACCAACTCACACCCGTACGGACCCCGTTGGCCGGGTTCACTGGAGACACGGTGGAAACGGAAGGTTCAATAACTCTGCCAGTCGAGCTGGGCACCCCACCCCGCGTTCGAGAAATGCACATGGAATTTGTTGTAGTCAAGGTGACGTGTACCCACAACCTCATCTTGGGGAGACCAGGGCTGGTCGGCTTAGGAGGACTCATCTCGATGGAGCACTTGTGTCTAAAATTCCATACGGTGGCAGGAGTGGGGACCATTAGGGGAAACCAGCACTTAGCTCGAAAATGTTATAGCACGGCATGTGAGAAACTGGTGGCAAGCCCCCTGCCGGTTCATACCGTAGA
Organism: Ipomoea triloba; assembly: GCF_003576645.1. NCBI lineage: Eukaryota > Viridiplantae > Streptophyta > Magnoliopsida > Solanales > Convolvulaceae > Ipomoea > Ipomoea triloba. Next base: position 21,455,728 of record NC_044922.1, read on the forward strand.
GCCGGAGAGGGAGAGAAGTACTGGACCAGAACCTGCAGTAGAGCTAGAAGAAATCCCACTACACCCAAGTCGCCCCGACAGGTGTGTTAGAATAGGTAAAGGACTCGACCCTGAGTTACGGGAGCAGGTAATGGCCGTCCTAAGGGCATACTTCATAGTATTCGCTTGGGGCCCGGAGGACATGCCGGGCATAGACCGCTCCATTATCACACACAAATTGGCAGTGGATCCGAGTTTCCGACCCATTAAGCAGAAACGCCGCCACCTGTCGGCTGATCGAAGAGCTTTTGTGAAAGCGGAGGTAGACACGTTGTTGGCAATAGGCCATATCCGAGAAGTGATGTATCCAGCATGGCTAGCCAACGTCGTGCTGGCCCCAAAACCCCCCACATGGCGAATGTGCGTGGACTACACGGACCTCAACAAAGCTTGCCCTCAGGATCCCTTTCCCCTACCCCGCACCGACCAGCTAGTAGACGAAACCGCCGGGTGCCAACTGCTCAGCTTCATGGATGCGTTTAAGGGGTATCACCAGATATTCATGGCGAAGGAAGATGAAGAAAAAACGGCGTTCGTCACCCCGGATGGTGTATATTGCTATAGAGTCATGGCTTTCAGCCTGAAAAATTCGGGCGCCACCTTCACCCGCATGGTGGCAGAAGTATTTAAGGAATTACTTGGCAACATCATGGAGGCCTACGTTGACGATATGCTGGTAAAAAGCAAGGAGGCCTCGACCCATCCGGAGTATCTAGCCAAGTGCTTCGAGATCATGAAGCAAAAGAACCTGCGCCTAAACCCAAAAAAATGTGCATTCACAGTAAAATGGAGGAAAATTTTTAGGCTTCATGGTCACCCATAGGGGAATCGAGGTAAATCCTGAAAAGGCACAGAGCATCTTGCAAATGAGACACCCCACCACGGTGAAGGAGGTCCAGCGATTGAACGGGAAGTTGGCTGCACTGAGTAGATTCATGTCAAAACTGGCGGAAAAATCATTACCCTTCTTCCAGGTGATGAAACAGAAAAATGGTTTCGCTTGGACCCCTGAATGCCAGGAAGCCTTCGAACAATTCAAAGCATACCTAGCATCGGCGCCCATCCTGTCGAAGCCGGAGAAAGGCGAGGTGTTATATGTATATTTGGGGGTGGCGCCAGCCGCCATTAGCTCGGTATTGGTGAGAGAGGAAATGGGAGTCCAAAAGCCCATCTATTACGTGAGCAAAGCCCTGCACGACGCTGAGTTAAGATACACTCCCCTTGAGAAGACGGTGTACGCCCTCATCCGAACCGTGCGAAAATTGGTGTACTACTTTCAAGCGCATCACGTGATAGTACTGACAGACCAACCCTTAGGGTCGATCCTAAGAAATTCGGTATCCTCGGGTCGGATGGTGAAGTGGGCGATGGAACTCACGCAATATAGCCTGGAATACCGCCCGCGGGCAGCTATAAAAGGTCAAGCATTGGCAGACTTTATAGTGGAATGCACCATCCCCGATGAGCCGGGAAAATCAGATAGGAAGTCCAGAGACTGGGAAATGTACACTGACGGGGCGTCTAGCAAGAAGGGGTGCGGGGGCGGAGCAGTACTTATATCCCCGGAAGGTTTTAAGGCTTACCAAGCCTTCAGGTTTAACTTCCCGGTGTCCAACAACGAGGCAGAATACGAAGCCTTGGTAGGCGGGTTGAAATTGGCCAGGGCACTCCAAGTGAGCAACCTGACAATCCGATCCGACTCCAGGCTCGTGGTTGGGCACGTAAACAACCAATTCGAAACTCGAGAGAACCGGATGAGATAGTACAAGGAGGTGGTACAAAGGTTATTGGCCGATTTCGAGCGATGGGAGTTGGTTCAAATCCCTAGAGCAGAGAACGGGGAAGCCGACCTTCTGTCTAGAGTCACGCAGGGATTGGAGGACCATTTGGGGTATGTCTCCCAGATAATCACCACTGTCGATGTAAGCGCGCCCAGCATCGAGAGGGAGGAAGTATGTGCCATCCACCCCGCCCCGGACGAATGGATGCAGGAGATGATTCTTTATAAAAAACACGGGACTACCCCGAACGACTCGACGAGGGCACGTAAAGTGGTAACTATGGCCCCATCGTACCAAATAATAGATGGCAATCTATTCAAGCTATCCTTCGGCGGGCCGCTACTCCGCTGCCTAACTAAGGTCGAGGCAGACGAAGTACTGGCTGAAATGCACGAAGGGGTGTGCGCGGCCCACCAAGGAGCCCAGACCCTGGCACGAAAAATCATCCTCCAGGGATACTATTGACCCCGCCTGAGGGCTGATTGTCTAGAGTATGTGAAGAAGTGCCCCGCATGCCAACACTTCGCGATACTCCCCGGACGACCGGCGTCTTACTATACCCCGGTGACATCCGCCATCTGATGGACAATTTTAAATAGTCCTCGCAAGTGCACCAGTCGATTGTAGTGATAGTGTGCAAAGGCAAGGGTCGAACCCACAGGGAATTGATACAATGCAATTTAGACAATGCAATTTAATGACTTGAAAAATAAAATAACGAACTTACAATTCAAAATGCTCGAAACAAATATCAAAGATGAGAATAAACTCAAATGTAAAATAATTGAATCAAATCTTAGGAAAGTAAACAAATAAACAGAACCAGAATATCGAATAACAATCAAGCTGGAAAAACCTAGGAACATGAATCAACTACCATAACTAGTTTTTGCAGATTAGTTCAACTTGCCAATCAAATAAGGGTTCGTTCTAACTATTATCTGACTAATCCGTATGGCGTCCAGATTCAGTCACGTATTCTAATGGTTCATACGCTTAAGACGTTTATTTAAACCATTAGAACCCATTAAGCCAGGAAGAATTTACGGAATACCCGATTTATGAACCAAATAAACAATTTAATAAGACAACTAAATTATTTATCTTCTTATCTTACAGAGTATTAAATTACTAAGCATTGGTGCGTACTTAATAATTCTCTCAAACAGACTAATAAAAGCTAAACTGGCCAAATTCAACTTAATTAATCGTAACCCAAATTATAAGATAAAACTTAGTTAATTGGCAAGATTAAACATAAACTAATACATAGATGTTATGGCAATATCATCATATTCCTAGATTAACAAATTTAACAAATCATTCTTTTAATCAATAATTAAGTAAAGCAACAGTAATAAAGCTTAACAATTAGTACCAGAATCTAGATTTCTCAAAGCAATCTCCCCTCACGCACAACTTGAAAATTAAAGAATTAATTAATATTTGCAATGAATGGAAGGAAAAAGAGAGAACCAGGGAACAATCTGCTGCAAAATAAATTAGCTGCTGGACCGATCTTCGTGAGAAAGTCGATGCCGCCGGAGTTGATTGCAGATTTGTGTTGTTGTGCTGGAAAATTGACGCCGCACAGATATTAATACTGCTGTCGGAATTAATTCGTAGAAGCTGCTACTGCCCCGCTGACCAGATCGCACCTCCGCCGAATGGAGTATTCACCCGCTCACAACCACCGAAATTGGACCGGAGTGTAAAAGTGATTCCCTGGTGGACGGATTGGATCCTCCTTTTATAATGTTCAAGCTCCACACTTTCTCCGCTTACACAGACGCAATTCATGGCCTCAATTTGCAGAGGGACGAGAACCGCGGATCGCCATCGAAGACTATTTCTTTCAACGCTTGCTGTACACTTGTTCGTTCAGGGGGTTTCTGTTCGTTGAGCGGATCCGATGCCAAGCCGAGAAATTCTGCGCCTCTGTTCTTTGTTTGTCGCTGCTGACTAGAGGACCATATCCGTATGTTCATTGCAAAAGGATGAATTCTTTATTTACTTAAATTACAAAAGTAAATAAAAGTCCAAATAAAACTAGTCTACTTATTAATACTAACCTAACACAAACTACATTATTATCATATTAATTTATTTATAATTATTAGATAAATATAAAGCAAACACAAATGAGATAATAAATAAGAATAAGCAAGAAAAATATACTAAAAATTATTAAATAAAAAATAATAAAATAAAGTGTACAAAATGCGCTTATATCACCATCCCCTTCGCGCGTTGGGGCATAGATCTGCTAGGGCCTTTTCCCAGGGGTGTGGGCGGCCTGAAGTTCATAATAGTGGCGGTAGACTACTTTACCAAGTGGGTAGAGGCGGAGCCCCTGGCCTCGATCACAGAATATCAGTGCCGAAGATTCGTGTGGAAGCACATATTCACAAGGTTTGGGGTACCTCTACACATAGTTTCGGACAACGGGAAACAATTCGACAATAAAAACTTCACTCGCTTCTGCGCATACCACGGGGTGGAACACGTCAAGGCAGCAGTAGCATACCCCTAGGCTAACGGGCAAGTAGAAAACGTGAACCGCACCCTCCTGGATGGCATAAAAAAGAGAGTAGAGACCGCCGGGTCTGCGTGGTACGAAGAGTTGCCTACTATATTATGGGCATACAGAACCACCCCCAGGAAAGCCACCGGAGAAACACCCTTCGCCCTAACCTATGGGTGCGAGGCTCGAAATCCTCTAGAATCCGCCATACCCACCGAGAGGAGTAAGCGTTACAACTCTGGGCGGAATGACGAGAGCATGAGAGTTGAGTTAAGTCTTTTGGAGGAAAGGAGGGAGACGGCTAGTCGACATATGGCTGCATATCAAAGGACAGTAAAACGTTACCACGATTCGCGGGCACGACCGAGGGGCCTCCAGGAACGTTACCACGATTCGCGGGCACGACCGAGGGGCCTCCAGGAGGGCGATTTAGTCCTACGTAGAAGGGAGGCTAGCAAACCCCTACAAGGTGGCAAATTGGCACAAAATTGGGAAGGACCATACAGAATTCGCCAGGTGGTTCGGGAAAATACTTACAAATTGGAAACAATGCAGAGGGTCCCAATCGACCGGGTGTGGAATACCCATCATCTGAAGAAGGTCCCAATCGACCGGGTGTGGAATACCCATCATCTGAAGAAGTTCTTCCAATAGGTGAACAAACGAGGTAAATAAGTCATTCACTCGGAATTGATCCGAGAAAGGCACTTGGCGAGTTTTCCATCGAAATGGCAATAAAACTACCCACCCCGGCGGTGCACAGGTGATACACTCTTCATAATTGTGTGCGCGGGTGGTACACTCTTCATACTTTCCTCTCTTACTTCAATAAAACCCACACGCGCATGAGACCGCCTGGTGGTCCATGCGTTGGTTAAATAGGTTGCAGGGAGGCAACCCACACGGACCTGCAGGGCAGTTGGTCCAGGCGAGCGGGGCGTGTGAGTTGCGTGGAGGCAACCCACATGCGCGCATGGGACCGCCTGGCGGTCCATGCGTTGGTTAACTATAAGGTGGGGCGTGTGAGTTGCGTGGAGGCAACCCACATGCGCGCATGGGACCGCCTGGCGGTCCATGCGTTGGTTAACTATAAGGTGGGCCGTGTGAGTTGCGCGGAGGCAACCCACATGCGCGCATGGGACCGCCTGGCGGTCCATCCGTTGGTTAACTATAAGGCGGGCGTGTGAGTTGCGTGGAGGCAACCCAGCATGGGACCGCCTGGCGGTCCATGCGTTGGTTAACTATAAGGCGGGGCGTGTGAGTTGCGCGGAGGCAACCCACATGCGCGCGTGGGACCGCCTGGCGGTCCAGGCGTTGGCTAATTAGGATGCTTGGAGGCGCATCGGACCCAAGGTGGTTGGGCCATGACGCAGTGGATAAGGCGAGCGGGGCGTGTGGGTTGCGTGGAGGCAAACCACATGCGCGCAAGGGATCGCCTGGCGGTCCATGCGTTGGTTAATAAGGCACGTAGGTTGCATAGCTCGGGGCAACCCACACGTGCAACGGACCCGGGTAGGTGGTCCAGGTAATAAGGCGATAAGGCGTGGGTAAATGAGTTGCATTGCTTGGAGGCAACCCATGGACCAGTGTGGGTGTGTGAGGTGCATCGACAAACCCGCAGGGAGAGCAGTCCACGCGGGGTTAAGGAGGCAGATGAGTGTGAGGCAAAAAAAAAAAAAAAATCCTTGCTGGCGAAACATGTCTTATAATTCATACATGACGGGAATGTGGAATAAAATACGACGAGCTAACAAAAACAAAAGAACATCTATGCTAAAGGAAGCTGGAAATGTTGGAAAACTATCCCTATGGAGCTGCAGAACCTGCGGCTGATCCGGAAAAACCAGACCCAGACGTGAAGTGGAGACTCACAGACGGATCCACACTCCCAACGGCACTTGAGCCTCCTACCGGATCTGACGGCAAGGCCACGGATGATGTCCCCCCGGCTCTCTCCGGGCTCATAAGGAATCCATCTGCAGGGGTGGTAGTGGAGGTGGGCATGACTGGAGCAGGAGGACGACGGAGGGGAAGATACTCTGGCAACTTCCACCCCGCAATACTGAAGGAAGTGAAGCGACGACGCAGCTTACCATATAGCTGGTCCTGCATATCTCGCTGCCCCAAGTAAAAGGCCGCCTCACATTCTCGCACAACCCTCGCGTGCCCTTCGTCAGTATCTCGCAACCAAACTTCTGCAACAGGCCCCATAGCAGACTTACCCCCCGCAGTAACCGCCCACTCCTGGAGAACTTGCACGAGAGGTGGGCCCAAATACGCCTGATAATCTTGTGCATCGTGCCATCCGGACATGGCATCTACCATAGCTTGACCAGAGCGCTCAGGAGAAGATAACCAATACCTGAGCAGGGCATACGCGAACAAGCATAATCGTCAGCCGCGCGGGAGAAATCCTCCGTCCCCTGCCAATCCTCTATGGCATGCGCCTTGGCACGCTCCAGGGCGCTGGCATGGGCGACCTGCTGTTCCTCGTGTTCGCCCTGGAGAGTCGAGTGGGCAAGTTGCAGATTCGTGTGGGCAGTTTTGAGGACATCAAATTCCATCAACGCAGTCTTGAGGGCATCCAGTTCCTTCAACGTGGCCTCGTGCCTCACCTGAAGATCTTGATGGCGTTCTCCTAGCTCCCGAAGCGCCTCTTCCGAGGTGGCATAATCCTGAGAAGCCTCCTGCAAACGCTGTTGAAGCCCGATGGCCTGCATAGAGGCCTAAAAAAAAAAAAAAAAGGGTTAGGACCAGAAAAGCTCTGGGGAAGGGGTACCTTCGAGTAACATTCATCAAAGGGTACTCACATTCATCAGATCCCCCACCAAATGCGAACTCAAGGCGTCCATAGGACTGCTGTCCATCCAAAACCGAGTCTGGGCAAGTACCATTTCTCGCACCCCGCGACGTATGAAGTCGATATGATCCGGGTGGTAAGGGCGAAGTGGCCTGGGACGAGAGGTTCCGCTGTGGCCCCTCGCGAACAGGGGATCATGGGGATCGTACTCAATCGATGGAGACCCGGGAGGCCCAGAGGGGCGATCGACCCTAGCAGGGCTGTCGAGAGCGATAACCGGTGGAGCCGCACGGGAAGGAGAGAAAAGGACACCAGACTCCACGCCATCCAAGGTGGGATCAGCCATCACGCCGACTGAGGACTCCTCATCGTCCGACTGAGTGTGTGAAGGAGTGGGCTTACCACGTGTATTGTATACCCGGAGCATGCTGGGTGTACTGGAAACAGGGGCTGCATGGCACGCGTGATGAGTGAAAAATAATAATAATAATAATAAATAAATAAATGAATAAATAAATAAATAAAAGAGAGAGAGGGGAGAGAGCACTCACGTAAAGGAGGGCCATCGCTGAGTTGATTCACCAACAAGGGGTCATGATATCTCCGATGGTCGGATGGGCCATCCCCGCACAGTTTGGCTCGGTCTGCGTCCAACCCCTCATAAGAAGGCGCCGCGAAGGGAACAACGAATTGAACCCAGGCAGTGCTGAAACCATATCCGGCTGCCCCAGGGTTGTAGCTCATGTACACAAACTTTTCCTTCCAATTCTTAACCAAGGACGGCAAGGAGGTTATAAAAGAATACCCGGATATGGGTTGAAGGTGGAGGAAGGGCCCGCTCTGGTTCACATGAAATACGTGCAATAAGAGAGATAGGGAAGGGGCTACCTTAACCTCTCGGCAACGGGTGATGAAGCAAGTGATGAACCTGTGTCCATTAGGAGTGAGCTGACAAGGTGCGATGTTGTGACTCGCGAGAAAAGCTAGCGTCAGAGGATGGGGTGGAAACTGTAAACCCCCCTGGATCGCGTGATAGTGGACTGCCATAACCCGGTTGTCTGGAGGTTCAACCATATTTTGGAGGTCGCGAGGGACCATCATCTGCACCCCTTCTCCCAGCTACTCGTCTAGGGAATTCAACTCCGGCTGCGTGAGTTTTGACCGGACGCCACGAGGGACCGTGGGATCCAAGCTGCGGCCTTGGGTGGAAAATGGAAGCGAAGTATGGGAAGAGGATGGGGGCCTGGTGGGGCGTGAGAGGGTGTCCATAATCGTGGGCATGGTTTGCATAGGAGTGAAGGGTGAACGGGTGATCCCGAAGGATCCAAAACCAGTGTTGGGAGGCGAAATAATCATGGGCTCGTTGGGTGTCAAGGGGCGGGGTATGTCTTGCGGTGGTGAGGCGAGGAGAGACCGCGGGGAGGCGGCCGGCGGTGGGGCGGCTCGGGCAGGCGAGGAGGCGCTGTTCGGCTGCATCGCGATGTGGCCGTGCGGTGCGGATGGGCGACGCGGGCTGCAGATCGCGGTGGCCGTGCGGGTGCCGCTGGGCGACGGGTGCGGACCGGCGTGACCGTGCGGCTGGGCGACGCAGGTGGTGCGGATTGGCGTAGCCGTGCGGCGGGGCGACGCGGGTTGTTGCGGATCGGCCGAGCGGTTGCGGTGAGGGGCGCGGGCGTAGCGCGGTCTGGCGGCGAGGGGCGATGTGGCGGATCGGCTGGAGGACCGTGCGAGCGTGGGAGGTGCGGGCGTTTGCGGCGTGAGGCGGCGCGGCGGCAGTGAGGTAGGGGAGAGATTTATGGTTCAGGGGTACTATGGATGGATCAGCTTTAAATAGGGGAGGAGGTATGGGAATTTTAGGGTTTGGGTTTAGTGAGTGGATGGATTGGCTTTAATTACGGAGATGGTTCCTGAAATCTGGGCATGCAATCCGATTCTGATTCAAAGACTTATTCTTACTTCATTTAGGAATAAATTACCTAAATAAAGTGGGGGACTCGTGATGGGGATATTGGGTGTGGGCTAATTTATTGGGCTTGTGATGGTAGGCTGGATGGAGGTGTCCACGGAGGGGTGGGCCCGGGTCAGTGAGGGTGTCGCCGGCGGGGGCGCTGGCAGCGCCCGGTCACGGCGCGCCCAGCGCACCCGGTGCGCGGCTGAGCCGCGACCTGGCGCCACCTCGCGCCGGCCAGGCCGTGGTTTGGCGCCACCCCCGTGCTGGCGGGGTTATGGGGGGTCGGGTGGCATGCGTGCGTGGGCTAGGTGGCACGCGTGCGTGAACCACGTGGCGCAAGGAGCTGGAATGAGATCTGAAGCGTACGCATGGGCGAATCTGAGAGGGGGGAGCCAGTATAAATAGGGGGGCTCGGGTATTCATCAGACACATCAGAAACAGGGCAAATACTACGGTCTAGTGGTATCGCTCCTTATTCTCAACCCCCTGTCGCGGGTTCGATTCTTATAGTTACTTTTGTAACCGCCTGGGTCCTAATCTGTTAGACCCGGCCCTCTGTATCCGGTTTATGGTGGACCCGATCCGTTAAAACCATCAGTATCTCATATCTAGGTATCAAATGAACAGCCACATAATGCATGTGCAGTTGATTTGAGACAGGGTTTCTAGATAACAAACTCTGAAAGCTGTGAATTGAGACAGTTGAATCCAAGTACTATGAATATCTATATATAACAAATCGTCAATGGTTCAATACATTGGTGTAATATGTTATTCAAAACATGTGCAGATAATTTCTAAATTCAATTTACTCTATTTTATTATTCTCAATTTTTTAATTAAGTTTCCTAGATAATTGATTGACGAGTAGTCAAGTTGTTAATTATCATTTTCATTTATTTTTCTTTTAGGTGTTGATAACAAAATTTAGAAAATTAGCTGCCTAAATGCATAATATTGACAGCATAATACAATATTTAATTATTATGTTGTGAAGTTGTATGAAGGAATAGTAATTTACCTAAATTTTAATTAATTTTTTTAATTCGTAATTTACCCGTTACTTCGACAATACTTTAGAGTTTTTGTTAAAAGCATAATTTGCCAAAACAATGGTTCTTTTTAAGTATATTCACTTAATTCACTACTAAAATGTCTTCTTCAAACTTTAATTTAAGTTTATTTTATTCTTTATGTTGTTATTTACAAATTCATCATATTTCAACAACCTTTGTATCTCATATCTAGGTATCAAATGAGCAACAACATAATGCATTTGCAGTTAAATTGAGACAAGATTTTTGAATATCAATTTGTGAAAGTTGTTGAATTGAGATAGTTGAAATCAAATACTATGTGTATCCACATATAAATATGAATTTATAAGGGATATATATCTAATTAGAAGAAGACTACATTTAAACAAATTTTATTCATTTTCAAAGACAAAAAAAAGGTTGTAATACAACGTTGAGTATCCTTAGAATTACAGGGGAATATATTAATCACAATGAATTTGAACTTGTGTTAATTTCAAATACATACACAACAAAAATTTTACTTTAATATCTATGAAACTTCGACAACTAAAAAAACGCATTATATCTATTTCAAAATGATTTACTAACCGAGTTTAAATATTGGGCACAAGTTGTATAGAAAAAACTAGTAATAATATTAGAGTGTGTTTGGTAGCCTGGAAAATGATTTATGGAAATCATTTTCCGGGCTTTTAGTGTTTGGCAGTGCCTAGAAAATGCAGTCAACGGAAAATGATTTCCGTTGACCAAGGAAAATGAGGTCATTTTTCCGGAAAATGACTTCCGAATTTTTGTTTCGGAAGTCATTTTCCGGACTTGGCTTCAACAATTTTTTTGGCCAAAATGGCCACATATGTTACTTTTTAAAAGAAATATTATTATTTTATATATTATTATTATTATTATTATTATTTTATATTTAAAAAAAATAATTAAAATGTAAAATTATACAATTTAATTCATTTTCTAGAAAATGAACCAAACACACAAAGACAGTTTTCCAGAATGCAACCAAACACCGGAAATGAAACTGTTTTCCGGAAAATGACTAATTTTCCAGAAAACATTTTCCAGAAGTCATTTTCCTGCTTTCCAAACACACCCTAAGTTAAATAGGACCAAATAAAAAAATATGGAGTTAATTCCATTTTTGGTCCTAGATTTATAGGTGACAATCTACTTTTAGTCTTTTTTTACTAAAATATTTTTATTTGGTCCTAGTATTATTGTGGCATGACCAATTTTAGTCCTTCAGCAACAAAATTGTTGAAATATCGTTAAATATAAAGACATTTCAATCTTTTTTATACAAAGTATGTTGAACCGGTATATTTTTTATGTTTATTTTTTTTTTTGAAAACATTCATAATTGAATATCGAAATATCCTTGTATTTAACGATATTTAAATTATTTTGTTGATAAAAGACCAAAAATGATTATGTCACAATAATACTAAGACTAAAAATAAATGTTCTAATAAAAAAAGACTAAGGCCCTGTTCGGTAAATAATCAGCCTATCAGCAAATTTTGGCTTATTTGACCACTATTAATTGGTAAATAATAAACTTTTTGTAACTCCAAAATGTTAAAATTCAAAAGACTACTCAAAGCAGCCTTTTCAATTAGCTTTTTGAGAAAAGAAATTATTTTTTTGGTGTTAGAGAAAAGAAATTATATCAAACAACTATCAGCTAACAGCTAATTTATCAAACAACTTTCTACAATCAGCCAATATTATCAACAAATCATAACTTCTAACCCAAACAGCCAACCCAATCAACTAACAGCCATTTACCAAACAAGGCCTAAATAAATTGGCACCTATAAATATAACACAAAAAATTGAATTAACTCAAAAAAGATGTATGCCCATTTAGACCAGTCGTTATACTGTGGACCATGGGTCATGGTTGATACTGCAGTTGTGTTGAACTGATACTACAGTTGTATTAAAATGATACTACAGTTGTGTTGAAAGGGAACTGCAGTTGCGCAGAACAAAGGCCATGTCATCCATCTGAAACTGCAATTGTGTTGAACGGATACTGTAGTTGTATTGAAAAGATATTGCAGTTGTGTTGAAAATATATTGCAGTTGTGTTGAACGGATGAATGAACTATGTTCCGTACAACTGCAGTTTCGTTTCAACATAACTGCAGTATATTTTCAACACAACTGCAATATCCGTTCAATACAACTGCAGTATCAGCTATGATCATGGTCCACAATGATTGTGGACCATGGTCCCGAATATAATTTGCGCATTTAGACAAAGGAGTGTAGGGACCAGTTTCAATCGTGTTTGGACAGGTAGGTTAGGACTAGAAGTCTAGTCTAGAAGTAGAAGTAGAAGTATACAAAAACCGGAATTGATGCTCGCTCCCTCCCTCCCCACGACTCTCACCTCCACGCACTCACACAGACGCAGAATCCAAGAAACGGCGTGAAATCAGATGTCGTCTACTGTGGAGAGCCTGTGGAGATCAGTAACGGGTTCCAATCCAGACCCCTCAGACTACTCGGGGATTGAGTTCTGGTCCAACCCGGAGCGGGCCGGGTGGCTAACCAAGCAAGGCGACTACATCAAGACCTGGCGCCGTCGTTGGTTTGTTCTCAAGCAGGGAAAGCTTCTGTGGTTCAAAGACCCTTCCTCCGCCTCCACTCCCGACGCCGTCCCGCGCGGCGTCGTCCCCGTCAACGAGTGCCTCACCGTCAAGGGCGCCGAGGACGTCCTCCACAAGCCCTTTTCTTTCGAGCTCTCCACTAGCCGCGACACCATGTATTTCATCGCCAACTCCGAGAAGGAGAAGGAGGATTGGATCAATTCCATCGGCCGCTCCATCGTTCAGCACTCCAGATCTCTCGCCGACTCTGAGGTCATCGATTACGATAGCAGGCAGGCGGTAGTTTAACAAGGTATTCTATTCTGCGCCACTATTGTATTTCTCCTTTTCAAACCAATTTTATCTCAATCATTTTAACTCCGAGTCCATAATCTCAATTGCGTTTATCAATTATTGCAACAATTAATTGCTGTTTTTTTTTAAATTTAATTTTATAAATGTTGTAGTTGTTCATAGTATTGGCTACTAATAGGAACATATGTTCCCTTTCTTGTGGATGAAAATTTCCTTCAAGTTATTCAAATGCACTTGATACTTATGATATACATTGTTATTATGGTTTATATGAATTATGGTTGTGGATTGGGAATAATCTCTAATCAACTTTCAAGTTACTAATGAATTAGTGTTCTATGTAGTCCATAATCTTTAGGTGTACACACAGGATTTTGTTATCTACATGCTATTTACCAAACACTACTTGGATCTAAAGCACAAGGGATGTATACTTTGTTGTGTACATGATCAGTGAACAGGGGGGGCATTTATGTTGGTTAATTTGTCTTCATGTTCACCATTTTTTAGTTTTGAATCTTCAAAGAATGGTTTTCTACATTTTTTTTTTCTTTGAAATGGTTTTCTTTGAAATGGGATTATCTACATGTTACCTAGGCTGGTTTTCAGTTTACTATGGACTTTCTAGTGTGATTAGTCCAAACACTATGTCGTGAGAGATTTAAACCTTGAGAGATCTTGCCAACTGATTGCTAGTAGGAAATCATAGAATTTAGCCATTTAATAAAAAAAAATTCCAAATAGTCAAAGTAGGTGACATATAAGGATGGTATCACAAGTGACCCACAATCCATCCCATTCTAGTTGGCCCCGAAGGATTAATGCTGAATGCCCCAATGCCACAAAGAATCAGGTAGCAGGATATTAAATCAATGGCTCATACTGATTGGAACTTTAGGATATTACCCCTTCTAGGATATTACCCCTTCTAGGATATTTTGGTTCAGACAAAGGTACTGGTTGAGGACTGTACACGGCACCCTATGACACATCATCCCTTTCAGCTCATTCAGGAACGTATTAGTGTCAACCTTTTGTATTAAGTGGATCTTTGCTTTTAAATAAGTTGTGGGTTTCTAATGAGACTGATTCGTAATGCTGAAGAACTTGTTACGACTGTTAATTCATTTCTAAGAGAGACATATATTAAACTTTAGTGATTAGCATTCTTGCATCTGCATCTCCATCCCTGTAGCGTTCTTTGCCATATAATAGTTAGCTTATGGTATAATATTGTTGTTGGGTTTGCATTCTGTGTCGGTAAAATGTTTCACTGATAATTTAACCTCTGGCACCAAAAGGGTGGAGGGTTGCACACTCTATAATGAGCATTGATCACTTGTGAATACTGAAGTTGTTAATTTGCTAGTTTACTTTGCAGATAAACATTGCGAATCGATGACGTTGCAAAAATGCACAGTGCTGCTGCTAGTCATTGACGCACCAAGTGTACCTGTTGTTTGAGACTCGAGTCATCTGGCGCCGGGAGTCTTTTCTTTTGTTTTTTTTTTTTGGTATTAGTTAACGTGGTAGATGGTGTATGGAAATGTGTATTAATCGCATAGAGTAGGTCTAGTTCAAGTAATGGAACAGTGGTTACTGGTTCTTGTTATTTGTCAAATTTCTTTTCTTCAACTGAGATGTCATCACAGCTTGGATGAATCCGAAACTAAACAATTTCCTCTGCCTTTCTCTCTTATTGTAAAGGTATATATAAATTCTTTTCATTTTTTTTTTTCAAAAAATGAAAAATTAGAGATAAAAAATAGAGAATATGTTTTTTTTTTTGTAAATTTTTTTAATTTAAAAAATGAGCAAATTTCACTTTTAATCATCCTATTGCGGTATTGTCACATTAAGTTTTATTCTTTTAATTTTTCCATATTACATCTTTAACTTTGAACAACTTTAATTTGGTCATCGATTATTGTGATATTGTCACATTTAGTTACATTCTTTTAATTTTGTCATATTACACTAATGACTTTGAACAACTTTCACATTTAGTCCTCGATTATTATCGCATTTTCATATTTAGTCATATTTTTTTAAATTTTGTCATATTAAATCCATGACTTTCATTTGATTACACACATATCATAGCTCATATTTTGAAAACATTAGAAATATGTTTGAAAAATAAGTTACGATATAGAAATATAGTGATATCCTTAAATTAACATATAACAAAAATCCTTATACATATCGTAACACATTTTTCTATGAGTTAAGATATTACATCCTTTGATATTTACGTTATTTCTAATGTATTCGAAATATGAGTTACAATATGCGTAAGTATTTTTTCTTTTGTTATTTGTCAATTCTAATGTTAAATAATGCAATTTTTAACGGAAGATTAATGGTGGCAATCAAATGAAAGTCATAGATGCAATATGTCAAAATTAAAAGAATATGACTAGATATGACAATGCCATAATAGTCGAAGACTAAAAATGGAAGTTGCTCAAAGTCATGGATGTAATATGTCGAAATTAAAAGAATAGGACTAAATGTGACAATACTCAATAGTTGAGGTCCTGAGGACTAAACGTGGGAGTTATTCAAAGTCAGGAATGTAATATGACAAAATTAAAAGAATATGACTAAATATGACAATGCCACAATAGTTGAGAACTAAAAAGGAATTTACTTTTTAAAAAATAGAGAACAAAGAATTATACAACATAATATTTTTAGCGCAATTTGTAACCAAACCTAATTATTACACAACCAAACTCATCATATTAATTAGGGTTTAGGTGAGGCAAGTATCTAATTTTACCTACTTGTATCATCTCTATTCAAGATAGTTATTGGGTATTATGATTAGAATCATTGAGATTTAATATATTGGATATATTTTTTATTTAATTCTGTAAGGGGATACCCAAATAACAAATCAAAAGTACTAACTATTACAACAAACATTTCACCAACATTGATAACCAGCAGTATCATCCTCTAGTTGGTCTAGGACTGCATCTAGGGGGTTTTGGAGCACATGCATACCCCTTGAATAGCTTCTGAATAGGCCAGCCAATGCATCTGCCAAAAAGTTTTGTTCTCGTGCTATTAGAGTTACCTACCAACTCTCAAGAGCTTGAAGTTCCTGCTTGCAGGCTTTTAAGATATTACAAACAACATTGCTTAGTTTGTTGGGGCTGTCAAGTCCTTCAACTACTCCCTTTGAGTCACTTTCAAAAATCACTTTTTTGTAACCCATGTGTTTTGCAGTTTGGATGCTTCTTAGGAGAGCTCAGGCTTCAGTTTGGATGGGAGGGCAAGTCCCAATATTACATACAAAGCCTCCTTTCCACTTGCCATCGCAGTCTCTTAGTGCACTACCGCATCTTGCTTCGTTTGAAGAGATATCAACTGCACCATCTATATTCATTTTCACAACTTCAGGTTGAGGTTTAACCCACTTTAACTCTCTCTACGTGTTTGGATCATGCCCCTGATGATTTTTTGCTCTTTTAAATGCCTTGTTGATTTCCTCAAACCGAGTCATAATCCATTTATGTTTAACCTGCAATGGGCTCATCATATTATTGAAAACTGCATCGTTAAGCCATTTCCAGATCCACCAAAGTGTGATTGCAAATAGTGTATTATCTTCACTCGGTTTGTTGCCCGAGTTTCTGATGTTGATGCCATCATCACCCCATTTTAAGAATGGACGAGTTGCATATCTCGCGTGAAATCCCGAGAATAAAGCTGTCCACATTTCATTCGCTATAGGGCATAATCGCAATACATGTTCAACATATTCTATTTCGTTGATGCAGCCTGTTAGTACTCTTCTAGCTTTGTTGCTGTTTGTCAGGATTCTATCGTGCCTTACCAAACAAATGAAGGTTTTAATTCGGCTTGGAACTTTAAGTTTCCAAATATTGTTCTGTTTTGCAGCTTCTACCTGTGACTCATTTTTTGTTGCAACATCATAAGTTGATTTCACAGTGAAGGACTCATGTGGGCCTTCCCTCCAACCAATGGTGTCCTTATCTCCTTGGACGTCGAAAATGATGGTTGCGGCTAACTTGCTCAGGCATTCAACAGAGAGCGGCCACTTCTAGCCTGCATGTGGATCCCAATAACTTGCAACTGACTTCGAAACTTCAGAGTGAGGGATCAGGTTAAAAGCAAGATTCTCAAGTGCGCAATCCCCCAACCAAACGTGTTTCCAGAAAAGGGTGTCTCTTCCATTTGTTACTAGGCTTCTCATACTTTGTTGGACGGTGGGCACTGCTTTAAAGATCTCTCTCCAGGCATTGGACATATTGTTTTTGGGGCGCCAAGTAAAGCAATCTGTGGATTGGATTGCATACTTCGCTTTGAATATACGTATCCAGAGGTTGTCTTCATTCTGAATAATTTTCTAGGCTAATTTAGCAAGGAACGCTATGTTCATCTGCTCCATTCTTCGGATGCCCAATCCGCCACAGTCTTAATTTCTGGTGACCGTGTCCCAGCTAATCAAATGACATTTTCTAACCCCATCTGAACTTCCCCAGAGGAAACTTCTAATCAACCTTTCGATGCTTGCTATTACACCAACTGGTAATAGTGTTGTTTGCATTGTGTAGTATGAGATTGTAGTCAGCACTAATTAAACAAGCACGTGTCTGCCGGAAAGGGATAAGGTCCCAGCTTTCCAGCCTGTGACTGGCAAATGAACCACTCTTTAGTCTTCCACGTATAGATGGAATGCCTAAGTACTTGCCCAAGTCTGAAACTTTGGGGACCCCGGTCAACTCAACTATCTTTGTCTGGATCTCCAGCAAAGTATTCTTTGAGAAAAAAATGCTTGATTTCTGAAGATTAACTCTTTGCCCTGAGAACTTGAAGAATAGTTCCAAACACTTCTTCATCTCTTCAACCTGTTCCAAAGTAGCTTCCCCGAAGAGGAACATATCATCTGCAAAAAACAAATGTGTTAAGTTAGGGTCTTGCCTAGTTAATTTTATACCTTTCCAGTTATCGCTAAGCACAGAGTCGCTTATAATATGGCTAAGCCTTTCAATGCACAATACAAAAAGTAATGGTGAGATGGGGTCTCCTTGTAAAATCCCCCGTCCCGGTTTGAACCAATCAGATTGTTTCCCATTCCAGGTTATTGCTAGTCTTGATGAGGTTACACAAGATAGAATATTCCTTCTCCAACTAGCATTAAAGCCGGTTTCCGCTAGAGTATCATCAATAAAATTTCATGAAATCCTATCATAGGCATTTTCTAAATCTATCTTCATGATCAACCATCCCATTGCTCCTTTCTTTGATTTCATTGAGTTAAGGACTTCCTAGAAGACGAGGATGTTGTTCGATATTTGACGTCCAGGAACAAAACTGGTTTGGTGAGGGCCGATCAGTTTTTTAGAGATGCCTTTGAGTCTTGATGTCATAGTTTTAGTCAGTAGCTTGTAAGAGACATTACATAGACCAATTGGGCGCAATTGATTTACTCCTTCCGGGTTGGGAACTTTTGGAATAAGGTAGATTAGTGTATCATTACATTCGCTTGGTAATTTCCCTGTATTAAAAAACTCCATTACAAACTTGATCAGAGAATTTCTTGTTATGTCCCAGGTTTTCTAATAGAACCCTGCGTTGAAACCATCAGGCCCAGGTGCTTTGGCTAGTTCCATTTCGAAGAGTGCTTATTTAACTTCTTCACTTTGGTATAGCCGGTTGATCTCCCGCCAATCTTCTTCGCTGATTATGGGGAAGCTATTGTTAGTAAGCTGTTGAGGATTTGGTAGAGGTCGTGGAAGAGGAAGAGGACGTGGTAACTCTAACCAAGGAAGAGGTGGAGGTAATACCAAACAATGTAAATTTCCATTTCATTGCTACAATTGTGGCAAGTATGGGCACAAGATTGCATATTGCTGGTATAATGAGGACAATCATGAAAATCAAGCAAACATTCTTGAAAAGTCTGGTGAGAGTTCTGAAACCTTACTTTTGGCCAGTAATAGTTTTTCTACAAATGAAAACATATGGTTCTTGGATACTGGGTGTAGTAACCATATGTGTGGGAAGAAAGAATTGTTTTCTGAGCTAGATGAATTGGTCTGGTCTGAAGTGACATTTGACAATAAGTCAAAAGTGTCAATTTTGGAAAAAAGGTAAAATCTCTATTCAATTGAAAGATGGTACTCACAATTTTATATCCAATGTGTTCTATGTTCCTGAACTACACCAAAATTTATCATGGGGCAGTTATCAGAAAAAGGATATAAGATAAATATTACACAGGGGTGTTGTACCATTGTAGATGCTAAGGGAGTTTTGATTGCAAAGGTAAATATGTCCCAAAATCGACTATTTCCTTTGAAAATCAATCATGCAATTCTTGTTTGCTTTAATTCTGAAATTTGTGATGATAATTGGTTATGGCATATGCAATTTAGACATTTCCATTTCTCTGGATTAAACTATCTAGCGAAAAGGGAGCTTGTTTCTGATTTACCTGTTGTGAATGCCCCTGATCGTATTTGTGAGATTTGTGAAGCATAGAGATCCCTTCATTGTTGGCAAGTCAATGAGAGCTACAGTTGGAGATTATTCACTCAAACCTATGTTCATTGGAGGTTACCTCACATGGAGGTTGTAAGTACTTTGTTATTTTCATTGATGCTTTCAGTAGGAAAACATGGGTTTACTTTCTAAAGAAAAAGTTTGATGCGTGTGGTGTTTTTAAACAATTTAAGACTTTTGTTGAAAATTAGAGTAGTTATGAAATCAAAATCTTGAGAATTGATAGAGGTACATACTTGTGATGATTTTCTGAATGAGAAGAGTATTCAACACTAGATGATAGCCAGATACACTCCACAACAAAACGGAGTGGCTGAGAGGAAGAATAAATCTATCATGGATATGGTGAAGTGCATGTTGAAATCTAAAAATCTGTCTAAGCCTTTTTGGGTAGAAACTGTTGGTTGTGTTGTCTATGTGTTGAATAGGTGTCCAACGTGTGTGATAAGATACCCGAGGAAGCTTAGAGTGGGACAAAATCCCCACTATTATAGAATGTTTCTTTGTAATCTTTTGTAAATTGCTCCTTGTTCATTAAAATTCAAATCTATTCTAAGTCTAAATTGTGAATAAATGTGAAATTATCTTCTTTGTTTTATTTTCCTACCTTTCTTTGTTAACCCAAACCCTTAGCCCCATTACAAGCCTAATAAAAGTCCTAATTGATCTTTGCATGCAATCTTAGGTTTGAACTAGTAAGAGTATGAAGGGCACACCACTTTTGTATAAACTCAACTTAGAATGTGCACACTAGATTCACACACACTTAAATGGCAAAGGTGCTTGGTTATTGGCTTGAGAATGGAACTTGTGTGTCAATCTAAGGTGATTCTTGAAACAAGTTGAGTTGTGACAAGTTTGGTTTGTGGTATGATTGGTTGTACAAAGAGGAGTATGAACAACTTCAATTTTGATTTTCAATTTGTTCTTTGTGTTTGCTTGAGGACAAGCAAAGGTTTAAGTGTGCAAATTATATGGTGGACCATGGTTCACAATGCATTGTGGACCGTGATCATGACTGATACTGCAGTTGTGTTGAACGGATACTGCAGTTGTGTTGAAAAGATACTGCAGTTGTGTTGAAAGGAAACTGCAGTTACGCGAAACAGAGGTCGTTTATCCGTTCAACACAACTGCAGTATCCATTCAACATAACTGCAGTATCCGTCCAACACAACTGCAGTATCAGTTCAACACAACTGCATTTACAGACGGATGAAATGACCTCTGTTCCGCGCAACTGCAGTTTCTTTTCAACACAACTGCAGTATCCGTTCAACACAACTGCAGTATCAGTTCAACACAACTGTAATATCAGCCATAACTCATGGTCCACAATGCATTGTGGACCATGGTCCATGGTATAACGACTGGTTTAAGTGTGGGGGAATTGATAAGTGCCTATTTGTCTATATTTTCACCCCATATATAAACCTATTTTGAATAGTAAATACTTTGGTTTTATGCAAAATGTGCCTTAATTAATTTGTTTATATTCTTAGGTGCATAAATTGTTGAATTGAAGATAATGTATGTCTTTCGGGACATTTTTGAATGAATCTCAAGCCAAAGGGGAGCCAAGGTGAAGCTAAGATGATGGCTAAGATGATGAGCCAAAGAGTTGCACTTTCAATGGATTTGATCACAAGAACAAAACAAAGGAAAAGTGGAGCAAAAGATTCCCACAACCATGGCGACATCTCAGTAATCGGACCATATCTCTTTCTAGGAATATCCAAATGAGATTATTCTTAAGCCATTGGAAAGAAGACTTAAAGGGCTACAACTCTTATGAAGACATCAAAGTATAGATCAAAAGGAAAAATGGTCAAAAGATCAAAAATTTGTAATTCCAGCTAAATATGGAGACACCTCGGTAATTGGATCATATCTTAGCTTAGGAAAATCCAAATGAGATAATTCTTAAACCATTGAAAAGAAGACTTCAAGGGATACAATTCTTATAAAGACATCAAAGTGTGATTCGAAAGGAAAAAGGGTCAAAATCAGGCTGCAAGTTGGAACTTCGTCCTAGGCAGATTTTCACCGCGGTGAAAGTCCCAAAATCTGGGCAGAATGTTTTTGGGCTGGTTTCTCGCCACAGCGAACTTCACATTCGTCGTGGCGAAAGTTGTAGATCTACGATTCTGCACTTTTTAGAATTGCCATTTTTGCGCCCCATTCTCCACCCACTATAAAAAAACATCATTTCTTCTCAACCCTAATAGGCTTGGCTGCGGATTTTGGACAAAGGAGTGCAAGGAAAGGAAGCTCTCATCTTCTCAAAGAGCTCAAAATGGAAAATCAATTGGAGAAGAGAGATCAAAGAGAAGAGCTTGGAGGCATCATTCGGGAAAATATCTTCCTCTCTTTTCTACTTTAAGCTTTATTGTATATTTGTTGAATCTATTTTAGCCATGCTAGGCTAAACTTTCCTTTGGGATTTTTGGGTATAAAAGTGTTTATGAACCTATGTGCCTAGTTCTTAATTTGTTTGAATGAAATTTCTATTTGGGTTTATTACTTGTGTTGCAATTATGTTTTATGTTGTTGATACTTGTAATTAGATGCATATGATTACTTGTACCCTTGCTAGATTTGTCTATGAATTAGAGCACCCACAAGTGCACTTGATTCTTGTACCTCGAGAGAGGACATGTTGATTAAGGGATTTACTGTGAATAGTTCACGAGAGTGAGTATTCCAATTGTGAATAGCCCACGAGAGTGGGTATTCCATTTATTGCTTGTTCTTGATTATATGTTGTGAATAGCTCACGAGAGTGAGTATTCCAATTACCTTATTTTGGGTTTGAATTATGAGAGTAATCTTTCCCTTTTTTATTGCAATCATCCACACTTGTTTTAACCCGAATGCTTATTTCACTTTAGATTGGCACTAGGTGATTAAACATTTTGACCCCCAAAAATCCCGCTCTTAAGCTCTTGTATATAAAAGTCCGTTTGCCTTGCTTCATTTATTTTGTTTTCATAATTATAGATAAATACCCATTGTTAACGTAGGAATAGCTTCTCGTGAATTAATTAGTAACTAGTGCTTGATACCCCGCTTCCCTTGTGGATCGATAACCACGGAATACTCTGGGTATTTGCTTGTCCCTAAAAGCTACAACCAAAGTTGGATGATAAAGGTGAGAAGTGTATATTCATTGGTTATAATGACGCTTCAAAGTCTTATACACTATACAATCCTAAAACCAAAAAGGTTGTTATAAATCATGATGTCACTTTTGATGAATATGGTGCATGGGATTGGTCAGTTAAAGATGAAATGTCAGTTGTTGTTCCTGTTGTTCAAAATATTGTTGATGACCAACCGATTCCAGATAATGTCTAGTCTCCTTCACAACTAGAGTCATCAGTTCGATGATCTCAACGCGAGCACTACTTACCAACTCGCTTGCAGGATTATGTTACGTTTTGGGTCATGCTAATGACCTAGCTATCTGATGAAGAGATTGTTCAATTTGCTCTTTTTGAAGATTATGACCCTCTATCCTTTGAGGAGGCTGCTACAGAAACTAATTGGCTTAAGGGGATGGATGAAGAGATACTTGTCATTGAAAAGAATGGTACCTGTGAGTTAACAGAATTAACTCCTGGAAAGAAGCCAATTGGAGTAAAGTGGTTTACAGAACAAAATATAAGTTAACATATCCAACTTGAAGACGGAGACAAGATATTGGGATGACCAATATATCCAACTTGGTTTAAAGGAGACAATGTTAGAATAATAATATTATTATTATAATATTAAACCAAGTTAGTTAGTTATATTTTAATTAGTGAGATTAAGTTAGTGGGTTAATGGGTAAAGTTAGTGGGGTAATGGGTGTTAGTTATTTTTAGTGGTTTACATGTTAATTAGTGAGTTAGTGGTTAATTAGTGGGTTGGTAATGATAATTAGTGGGTAGTTATTTTATATTCATTATAAATAGGGTATGCATTACTACTTTTCAATTGTCAAGCAATGCAATAAAAATCATTGAGTTTTCTTTCTCTTTTCTCCTCTCAAATTATATACATAGATATATTAAATTTAAGATATATTATATTTAATATATCTTACACAGATGGATCTAATGATACATTGATCACGTGACAATGTAAATTTTGGTCCCTAAAACAAGATTATTGAATAATACATATTCACAGTTAAGAGAAATTGTTATTCCAAAACGAAATGGATCTTTCATTTTTCTTCAAAGTGTAACATGATTCTAATAAATTTTGTATAGACTACTAACATTTGGTACGCATTGATCTTTAATTTGATGAGATCTCCGATACTTTTATTTGATTGACGTTTAACTTATGTAGGGGAATTTTTAAAAATTTGAAATAAAATTCATAAAAATCCAGTCCAAAGAAAATTCAAGACCGTGTGCAAGCTAAGGCAGAGTTTTTATGTTAAACAATTCAAATTTTTTTAAAAAGTTCACTAATACTAACCCACAATCCTTTCCAACCCGATTTTTCAAAGTAAAAAATATATCAAATTCATCATCTTAGCTAAAAGAATCCGAATCTGAATCCACTTTGATCCAACCCAAATCGATAATTTACCCATTGAAAATTAACTACAAAATGACAGTTTTAAATCTCAATTATTGCTAATGTATCCAACAAAGGGAGATATGCAAGCGTTTTAATATCAACTATATTTAGAGTATATGCAGACCATTTCGACCCTCCGTCAAGATTTCGCATGCATGAGAAATGGACTCCCAGCTGGTTGTTTGTTTACTTTGGTTTTTGCTTATTAATTTAGACTTTTGTCATGCTTGTTATGGTTTGAACATTTGTGTTGGATTGAAAAATTGGTGTAGTTTTATTCTCCTATTCTACCTTTATTTCGTCCTTGCCATTTGATATTTGACTTTTTTTTTTGGTATGTTCACGGGGTCTTTCTCTGTCCGCGTTTAACGGTCTAGATCCACCTACGTTCGCTCCGGGAGACACGGGAGCTAGCCCAAGGGAATCGTCACTTATGGGAATTGAACTTTTATTAATTACTTTTGATATTGCACGTGTATAGTGCAGTTAGTGCTCTAGTGCTATTCGTACTATGTAGTTCATTTTATGCTTTTACTAAGAGCATTGCTATAAGTGCTTTTTCTCAAACTTTGGAACAGTAAAAAAAAAACAATGTTGAGTTGGTAGCTGATATGAGCCTCACTTTTTGGCAAAACTTTATCCCTACAACAATTGGTATTTTGCCAGAGTCTCAGCTTCCCTACCACTCTCAATCTTATTTATTTTATTTTTCTTTTGATTTTCATTCTGTTTTGTATTTCATGGTGTCTTTTTTTTTTTCATTTAATTTGTTTGATGTTTATTGTTTTATTATTTTTGTTTCAATATTTTTTATAAAATACCAAATTTAATATTTTTTTAATTAAATCTTGAATGATTTAATTATAATTAAAATTTAAAATGATTAAATTAAAAAGAGCAACAACGAAAATTAATTTAAATAATTTTTGTAATTATCATTTTAAATAATGTAGGTATGTTTATTTTAATTAATTTTTATAATTATAAATTTATAATTCAAATAAATATATAAATAATTAAAATATAGGATAGAAAATGGTGGGTCCACAAAAAAACTGAGAAAAAACTTTAATCTAGTGGAGAAGAGTTTTTGTGATTGAGTGAGATAGTGGATGATGAAGTGGATGCTGGGACCCACAAAAAACTAGAGAAAAAACTCCAATTGATAAGGATGTTCTAATCACCCTTGATTTTGTTGTGTATTGATTGATAAGCAAGGGAAACAGGTGTAGATTGCTCGGATCTTAAACAGGTCGAGGGGATTCTCTTCGAATGCGCAAATTATACTGTGGACCATGGTCATAGTTGATACTGCAGTTGTGTTGAATAAATACTGCAGTTGTGTTGAAAAGATACTGCAGTTGTGTGAAAGGAAACTACAGTTGCTCGGAACAGAGGTCGTTCATCTGTTCAACACAACTGTAGTATCTTTTCAACACAACTGCAGTATCAGTTCAACACAACTGCAGTTCCTGACGGATGAAACGGTCTGTGACTGCAGTTCCCTTTCAACACAACTGCAGTATCCATTTAACACAACTGCAATATCAGTTCAACACAACTACAGTATCAATCATGACCCATGGTCGGTAGAAGGCCTGCTTCGAATGCTCATCTTCTTACGCAAATTATATTGTGGACCATGATCATGGCTGATACTACAGTTGTGTTGAACGGATAGTGCAGTTGTGTTGAAAAGATACTGTTATGTTGAAAGAAAACTGCAGTTGCGCGAAACAGAGACCGTTCATCCGTTCAACACAACTGCAGTATCCTTTCAACAGAACTGCAGTATCCGTTCAACACAACTGCAGTATCAGTTCAACACAACTGTAGTTCCAGACGAATGACACGACCTCTATTCTGTGCAACTGCAGTTCCCTTTCAACACAACTGCAGTATCCGTTCAACACAACTGCAGTATCAGTTCAACACAACTACAGTATCAGTCATGATCCATGATCCACAATGCATTGTGGACCATGGTCCACGGTATAATGACTGATCTTCTTAAGGGGTTCCCTAAATTCCTTCATTTATTACCAAAATTGACCAAAATGCCCTTGAAATAGTCATGTTTGCCTATAATGTGCAAAACTGCAAATACGACCAAAATTAGTGCTTGATTATAAATCTTAGCAAATTAAACCATTCTAAAAACACAATTGCCAAACTCAATCAAGTATGCCAAAATTAATGTTTGATTCTAAATCTTAGCAAATTAAACCAGTCTAAGCACACAATTGGCCAGCTCACTCACAAAATGGCCTTGCACTATGCTTACATGCTTACTTTCCAGTGGGTCACCTATCTTGTAAGTCAAGCACGCTTAATCACAGAATTCTTCGAGTGTGTGGTTGTCATATATCTTACTTAAAATCACATTCCTCCATAGTAAATCAGAGTGTCACGTCTCGAATAGTTGTGTCGATCATGAATAAAAGGTATATTTGTAATCTATTAAAGATAGATTATTTGAGCACTAAAGATACATTATTTGAAAGTATATTATTTGAGTATTTAAGATATATTTTTTATATACTATCAAATAATGTATATTCAGTACATAAATAATGTATATTTAGTATATTAAAAATGTATAAAATTTTGCTTGTATTTCAGGTTATTTCAAATTGATTTTTCTATAAGTATTCTATTTCTTGAATTTGGGATTAGATTTTACCAAAGGGCCATAACAATACAAAGTATGTAAGATTCACATCTCTCTCATAACTCTTCTAAATGGCCTATTGGCTCTGGTTATGTACATGTACTATTTTCTAAATTCACTCTTTAAAAAGAAGTGAATTGAGACGCACATAGTAGAAGTTAAAATGAATAAAAAGATAAATTGGAAGAAAAAAAAAAAAAAAAAAGAAAGGTCAGTCATTTGTAAACTAGAAAAATAGACATTAATTTATTATAGACAAATAAAGTGAGATTGAGAGAAGTAATTCATTCTACATGGATTTGAATTGATAATTTGGTATATGATGGGTTGAGAAAATTCAAGTGAATAATTATTTACAAACTAGAGTTAATGGCACATGAAGTTCTTTGAGTATAGTGATTTTGTCACATTTAGTTACTACAAAGAACCCGAAAATACTTTGGTCCGACTCAAATTAGAAGTAGATCCCACGTATACTTATAAATTTTATGAACATTGCCTTAGCTTTGGACAATGATCCACACGATATAATGATTGTTATTTTATGGATATTTTAATAAATATTTATTTTAAATGAAATAAACATCATACCAATTGTCAATGACTTTGTACTTCAGTAGGGCTTTTTTTAATCGCACAGCCAAAAGTTTCTGACAATTTACAGAACTTACATCATACCAAACAGAAGTCAAGTTCACCAAATTCACGTATTGATAATATATAGATTCATTGTTCATATATTGGGATATTTCTCAATCCATTAGGCTCAGTTCTGGTGGGCAAAAACGTCCATAGCATTCAAAGGGGGAGAGTACGAGCAAAACATTGATGAAATCACTGAGATTTGCATTGCTGGGGTCATTCCCTCTAAGCATTCTAAGAACAACAAAAAAGACCTATCATCCCTTCACTCTCCTAACTTACTTTTTTCGCTGTATTTCATGGCTAGAAACCACAACCTCTACACTAGTCCAAGATACTATTTCTCAACAAATGAAGACTCTGCGAGATCAATGGCTCTGGCAAGAGCTGCAGCTTTGTTTTCACACTCTCTTTGTTCATCACCAGGATCACTATCGGCAACTATACCCGCTCCAGCTTGGAGATGAGCAACCCAATCTCGTCGCTTATCCACATCCTTGTAAGAGTACATAGTGTCATGACGCATTCCAGTGGGGAAAACGATGGTTCTCAAAGCTAAGGCAATGTCCATATCACCAGAAAAGGAAATGCCTCCAAATCCACCACTATATGGTCCTCGCCTTGTTACTTCCAGCTCATCAATCAATTCCATGGCCTTCACCTATTTTACAGCAATCACAATGGAAAGAAGTTAAGTATATGCCCCATTATAAAAAAAATGACAGCACAAAATCTCAGTAGTAAACTTTCTTCACGTTGAGCTTCTCGTTCAATGGAGTGGTTAACTCAGTATTACCATAGAAAATTTCAAATTGAATCATGAGATGAAGTGTAATGACCATTTAAATATCATGAAGCACAACAAACAAGATAAAGATTATTAAGAACCTTAGGAGCCCCGCTAACAGTTCCAACAGGCAGTGCAGCCCGCAAAGCATCCCAGCTACTTAAATTTTCCAGTATATCTCCAGTGACCTGCAAAGTTTGGCATAAGAAGCAGAATCAACAACATGATTCAACCACATCCACTTTCTACATGTTTTTTCACAGTGAAAAGCAGTAAAAGAGATGGCATGGCTCACCTCAGTTTTAACTTAATGGTTCTATGCTCTTCTTAAAAGTACCTAATATCTTTAGTGACAGTACGACAGATTATTCTAACAAGTATACCAACTTTCCATCTAAACGAGTATAAATTTTTATTCTAATTATAAGATGCATAATAATAAGATGCATATCAGGCTGAAGAAGAACAAACCGTGGAGCTGATGTGCATGACATGGGAATAGCGTTCAATGTTCATTAGTTTCTCAACATTCACTGAACCAAATTTAGAAACCTGATGAATTAAAAAAGCCTGCATTAGTGAAAATGATAACAGCAAGGAAACATAGATATTTGGAACATTGGAGAGGTATTGATGTTGAAGGCATGAAAAGGAAAAGCAATCAGCATTTTCAAAGAACTTAATGAGTAAAATATAATCAAATGAGAGATGCTGATTGCTTCTCTTTATTAGATGGGAATACAAAGGATCGCTCAAGAGGATGTGGTGCATCCTCAATTCCTTAACAATCAGCTTCCAAGCAGTTTATATAAACAGAATTGGAGAATGTTTAATAGGATTAATGAACAGAAGTAACATGAAAAATCAATAATTAGATGTTTACAAAAAGTAAGCTCATTATCAGGAACAAATAGTCACATACACTTTGATCCTTCAAGATTCTAATGAAGCAATTTGAAGATTAGCAAGAATCACAAAACACACAAACAAAGTGTAATCTAAAGAATCTCAGAATGTCCAATGATATACACAAGCAATTTGAAGATAAAAATCTAGAAACTCTATAATGGAGGAAATGAGCTCAAAGCCATTCATATGAGTATGCTTTTTCATTATTTATAAATTTAGACATTCATATTAGGAAACTAATTACGAATACGTTTAAAAAGTTGATCATGGTTCTGGAAATTGGCTTTGAAAAGATTATCTACTTGATGTTTCTTGGTATATATTGAGTAAAGTCAGATTTAAAAAGCACTTAACCTTTCCCACATCATTTCTTCCCAAGTCAACCAACATTATGTGCTCTGCACACTGCTTTTGATCATTCAAAAGAATCTTTTCCTGCATATGGTCTTCTTTAGGTGTTTTTCCTCTCCTGACAGTCCCTGCTAGTGGTCGATTTGTGATTTTTCCCTAGAAGAATGATAATGCTGAGGTTATTGAAGAGAGCTGATCTAAAGGATAAGTAAATAAGAGATGCCATATAAAGCTGAAAATGAATTTAAGGAAACAAACATGAGATTAGTTCAGAAATTAAGCAAAACAGGTTTATTTACTTACTAGCAATTATATTGATTACCTTCTTAACTCTAGTAAGAATCTCAGGACTTGAAGCAACTAAAATACACCCCCTAGCCTGAATAATAAAATATAATTAGAATTGTTACATAAATATATTTGATTCATATGTACGCACACACAGATTAATGAAATCCAAGAGACAGATTTTGCTGAAAGAAAAAAGCATACAAACCTGTAAATAAGTCATATACGGGCTGGGGTTTACAATTCTCAATGCCCGGTATACCTCAAATGGATCAGCGAATGTTCTCCTTTCAAACCTTTGACTGAGAACTATTTGGAAAATGTCCCCAGCTATGATGTGCTCTTTTGCTTTCAAAACAGCCTTCTGATATTCTTTGCTAGACATTGTTGAGTTCTTCAATTTAGAACCAAAGAGGCCAGTATGTAAATTGATTGATCCCGCAGCCAGCCTAGGACTGAAATTAATATGTCAAATATACTTAGTCATAGCAACAACAACAAAGGCAGCCACATGGCCTATCAAAAATGAAGTAGACAACTTACGGCACTATATCGTGCACCCTAGACATAAGAGCTTCCAGCCGGTTCATTCCATCATTATAGGCCGCTTCAACTGAAGAAAAACGATCCAACTGCACCCAGTGTATGACATATGCTTTCTGATATTTAAAAACAGAAAAAGAAGTAAAAGTAAATTATTAAACACCTTAATAGCTGCAATAATTATCAATCTAGCTACACTGATGTTCCTTAAACAAAGGCAGAAGTGAAATTTTGATTATTGGAAAATACTGCATTATTTTATTAAAAAATCTACGAAGGTAATCCTAAATGGGGAAATACTAAGCAAAATTTAAAATATATATATATATATATATATTCATAAAAAATATTTAGGATTCATCAAAATGTCGGCATTCAAAGGGAAACAAACAAACAACCAAAAATACAGAAGAGAAATAGTAGTTCCAAAAAACTGCTGTTAATATTATGAGTAAGACATAACATATCTATGGAAATGCTAAACATTTAGGATATAAGATATAACCTTTTCCACACTATCAAACACAATAATATCATCATAAAGTCCTATATGAAGGTCAGGAAGGTTTCGATCATCCAGAGGGGCTTTTGAGAATGGCAGTTTCTTCTTCTCAACATAGCGTACTGTATCATAAGAGAAGTAGCCAACCCAACCACCTGTTAGAAAAAGAATGCAATGTCAAATAACTGTAAATCACCATGAATAACAATTCTGAAGGCAGGTGATGTCCAGTATGAACTATAAGCTAAACTATGTTTTCACTCTGGTGCAAGTGCTACATATACACAAGCTGTGCTATATATACAATGTAAATATAGGAACATAAAATCAATACACCAAATGGGGCATAAAATCCTAGGCGAGACGAATTAAAAGGTTAAAGCTTCTTTCACAGTACTAACTCAGATGCTTACAGATTTTCCAGAATAAACACAAGCTTCACAAAAACATACATAAAGAGTAAAGACAACAGTCCATTACCACAAAATGCCTCAGGGAGTTCATCCAGTCGTTGAGGGTTCCAGTTCTCCATAATCCTACGGGGAATGACCATCGGATCCTCTGCATATTCTTCTGTCCTTTTTCCTTGATGGTGGTCCATAATAGTCACCATATTTTCTTTTGCAACAATCTCCATAGTTGGCTGAGCACCAATCACACTATACCTCCCCTAACATAATGAATTCATTGTTACACAAAAGATTAAGTTGCTTTTTTTTTTTCTTCTTTAAATTTTTTCTCTCTACACGAACTAGATACCGAAATGACAGGAATATTTAAGCAACTTATTGTTGTTGTTATCATCCTGCATTTTCTCAAAGAATAAGGAGGGAGACTAAATGAAACTTACGACAGCAGAAGCATCAAGACCAGGCTCCACAGACTCGAACAAGAAGCTGGGCGCATCCCTGTCATCTTCCTTCACCAAACATCGGTAAGCAAGCACCGGAGTCAAGTGATCAGAGAAAATTGACCTGAAGAGAGGAATCAAATTCCCGTGCTGCGCAGCCTCCTTGAATTTCTCCGAATGGTCGACTGCAAAAGCCGCAAGATTTTGAAACAACAAACGGACGAATCATCAAATCGAAACAAACACGAGCAAAACGCAAAGAGAGAGTACCTAATG
This sequence comes from Ipomoea triloba, assembly GCF_003576645.1. NCBI lineage: Eukaryota > Viridiplantae > Streptophyta > Magnoliopsida > Solanales > Convolvulaceae > Ipomoea > Ipomoea triloba. The sequence goes on from NC_044922.1 coordinate 21,487,721, forward strand.
AGGGAGGGGCAGAGATGGCGGCGCATTTGATAATCGGGAAGCGGGCGGCCGAGGAGGAGGCGAAGTGAGAGAAAGTGGATTTAGAGGCAGTGCGGTGGCGGGAGGTAATGCCGGAGCTGTGGGCGGAGGTGAGCGGAAAGCGAGAGAGAGCTAGGGTTTCCATTTTCAAGTCAGAGCATTTGCAAGTTCAAAACTGGGATTTTATATGGGAGTTGCAATGCACAGAATGAGCAGCGCACAAGGATTTCTGAGAGAGAAGTTCGCCTTTTTACTTCTACAGGAGTAAGATTTTGAAGGTAGCCACTGGTCTTGCAGTGGGGAATTTATAGGAACCGTTTGGTAAAAGCATTTATTGCTCCCTCCCCCTCAAAACTAGTCACGGAAGCAATAATAGAAGAATTCCACGCTAACCTAATCGGGTAGCTGAGCTCTTTTTGTGGGGAAGAATTTCGGCCTGGGTCAGATCCCATGCCTCCCGGAAACGTGGGTGTATCTGGACTGTTCGACGAACAGAAAAAGATCCCGTGAACTTATAAATAAATAAAAATTCCACGATGAAAATTGCATTCATGTGTTAAAATTCATCCCTACTCTTAATTTTGAATTTAAAGTAGAATTTTGAATTAATAATAAACCCATCACCATAATTGATCCTAACTCTTATAGAAGAATTTTAAATTAACAATTAATCAATCACATTCTCGTGTTATAATTGAGCCTAACTTTTATAAAAGAATTTTGAATTAACAAACAATCAATCACGAATTCACGATATATTATGTGCATCAAAATTTTTTTATAAAAAATAACTCAAATTGGTAGCTAAACTAAATTTCCTTCATTTTTTTTTTTTTTGCATCAAATAGATTACTATATGGATTTACATAATTAATTCATGGCAGATTCAGTTAATTCATATATTTATTAAAAAAGAAAGAATTTTTTACCAAAAAAAAAATTAAAAAAGAAAGAATTTTGAATTAACAGTCAGTCAATAACAGATTCACAATATATTATGTGTATCAAAATTTTTACTATTAAAAATAGCTCAAATTGTTACCTATTTTTTCATCGAATAGTTTACTATATGGAAATATGAATTTACTCTGTACATAATTAATTCACAATGAGATCAGGTAATTCATATGTAACTAGTCTATACTATATATAAAAGCAATATTCTCCTCCAAAATTTTCCCGCCCAAACGTAGGGACATTTTAATAATATGGTAATTATTATGATAAAATAATACTCCGTATTAATTATAATTGGTTATAATTCCTTATTAGTGATATGGTAATTATTATGATAGAATAATATTAATTATAATTGATTATTATGATAATATTATAATTATAATAATTATAATTGGTAATATTGCATTATCTACAATATATATAGTAATGCATAACATTTTCCAATTCAGAAATAGGTGCAATATTTTGGGTCTTGGGTACACGAGATTCACCGCCCACATATTTTAAGACAAACAAATTTACTTCACTTTTCAAGAAATTGTTGATGCATATGGGTGAGTTTCATTGGCAGGAATTTCACATGTAATTTATATTTTAGTGATGAGAACAAAAATACTTCATATTTAGTAATTAGCTTTGTATAGAGAAGCATTTTTCTTTCAATTGCAACTCCATTAATCTCATTTCTTAGCACTGGTAGTCAAGCATTATTTTTAGTTGTCTATATTATTTGATTATTACAAATTGATGTGAATAGCAATCTAGCAACTATAGTGTTACATTAGTTTTATTTATCTGATTACATATTGATTCTACATTAATGCATCATTTTATTTTATTACAAAGTTCTTAACGACTGAACTTATTACATATTATTTGGTTTTTAGTAATAATATAATTAATAAAAAAAATTAAGTCAATTAAATATGTGTATATAATAAGAAGAAGAAATCATACCCTATATATCTATATACCTGCAAATCAATCAATATATAATTATATATGTACGTTAGGCAATTAGGAATTATTATAATTATATAATTAGAAAAACTATTAATCGGCCATGTATGAACAACCATGGAAATGATGGAAGCAAGGTTTTTGAAGAAAAAAAAATTTCTTCCATTTTAATCTATTGGTTAAATAAAAAAATAGATAGCTCTAATATTAAATCTTCATTTTGTACGCATAATTACGAAAATAATGTGTATTGTCTTTTTATTTAGGAGTACTTATATTTGTTAATTGTTTCAATTATGCTTGTTGGTGAAAAATTCTAAACATTTTTATTTTATGACATTATATATATAAATTGACGGTAATACCCCTAGATTTAACACCTATTTAACAGAAATTTTAATGGAGGACTATTTGTGGTCAAAAATGAAAGTCAAAGGACCATTTGTGGTCGAATCAAAAGTCGATGACTGAAAGGAGTACTAGCCTAATAGTCAGGGGACCATTTGTGGTATTAACTCAAAAAAAACTTCTCAACTCTTAATACATAAGATAAGGAATTGAATGCCTACACTTCTTGCTGGCTAGAGATATTTATATGGCCTTTCAAGAGATCTTTTATCTTTAGTCCATATGGGAATATAATGTGATTTTCTACTTTGACTAGGAATTGTATTTTGGCTTATCTTGGTATTTCATTCTTCTATTTTCACTAAGATTGGAATTTATATTTTTGTCAACAGTTTAGGACAACTTATTTTGAACCAATAATCTCTCCCTTTGTCAAATTTTTTTACAAAAACTTAGATCCATAATTCTTCGTGTTTTGGGTCTGTTCAATTTATTATCTCCCACTTAATTGTTGCTTATTTGATCTTTGGACTTTTAAGGCTTATTTCTCATTGGACTTGTCCAAGATATGCCTTTCCTTTTTTTTTTTTTTTAATGTTCTAGAATCATCTTCTTCTTCTTCCCTAACATTCTTAGAACATGGGAATGAAGAATTTTGGAGATGTTGATAGGAGATTTCCTTTCCACCATCCTCGCCATGACTTCCTTATTGGACACCTTCTGTCTATCACATGTATCTTCCAACCTCTATTTTTTATGTTGGAACAAGTTTTTCAACTTCTTCTGGTTCTGCTTCATCATTTGTGATTTTTCTTCGTAAACATAATTGTTTTATCAGATAACTGGTAGTGTTCACTACTTTCGCTCAAAACTTGTGGGAAATTCTTTTGAGTTTGTTCTTGTGGGAGGCCTCGCAATTTATATTTTCATTGAATTTTTTTTTTCATGAGAGTTAATGTGCCACATTTGTTGTGCCATAGTTGAGTGCCATTGATTAAGGATTGTTAGCATGTGAGATGATTGGTCTAGATATAACATTTGTTTGAAAACTTTTTTTCTAGCATGACACACTCTTGATTTTGATTGTTGACTTATGCTAATGAGGTTGGCCTTGAGTCCTGATACTAAAAAAACTTTGGGTAGTCTAGGTAGACCTTGAACATTCAAAGTCCCACTAGCAATGATTTGTCATTTTCCTCCATCTCTAAAGGTCACATATCCTTCCTTTTAGTATTGAATATTTTCCATATTTTCAAGAGTTCTAGTTATGTGTTTGAAGCATCCACTATCAAAATACCAAACATTGAGGACACGTTTACTAACTGAAAATTTTCTCCAGTTTTATGAAAATTTGGAAAACTGGAAAACAGAAAACACGTTTACTAACACAGCTTTCCATTTTGAAAACAGGAAATAATTTTCCAGTTTTCTATAAAACTGAAACACTATTAAAAGCTGTTTTGGGCGGGAAGTTAAAGTTGGGGATATTGTTTTTATTAATAGTATAGATATAGATTGTATTATGAATAGGAATTGTATTACCATATTTTAAAATACTACGCAAATCTTAACAGTATAGGAGTGTTTTGGGCCGAAAGTTAAAGTTGAGGATATTGTTTTTTATTATTAGTATAGATTGAACTGCAGGGAAATATCTGTACTGTACAGTATTATTACGATTATTAATTTTAATCTAGAATTGTAATACGAATAGGAACATATGGAAGAAAATATTTTATTAGGAATTGTATTACCATATTTTAATGTACAATCGTATTACGAATATGAATTGTATTAATATATTTTAAGATATTACGTAAACCTTAACAGTATAGAAGTGTTTTGGGAGGGAAGTTATAGTTGAGGATATTATTTTTATTAATAGTATAGATTGCATTACAGGGAAATATATGTACTATATTATTACGATTAGTAATTTTAATCTAGAATTGTATTACGAATACGAACGTAGAGAAGAAAATATTTTGTTAGGAATTGTATTATCATATTTTAATGTACAATTGTATTACGAATAGGAATTGTATTACCATATTTTAAAATATTTCGCAAACCTTAACAGTATAGGAGTGTTTTGGGCGGAGAGTTAAAGTTGAGGATATTGTTTTTAGGGAAAATGGTCAAATAGACCCCTAAACATTCCACGAAAAGTCAATTAGGCACACGAACTTTTGAAAGGTGCAATTGAACACATTAAACTCACAATTTTGAGTCAATGAAACCCATTAACAGGTAACCTAACTTGTAAATGTCGGTAATTGCACATTTGACTAGCCACATCAGCTTTACTTTGTATTTAAATTGCCGCATAAGCCTTGTTAATTTCCTTTCTCACAAATTGTCGGCCTAGATAATGTATATAGTATACCAATCACAAGTAGCTAAGTCAACAAAGCCTAAAACTTGTAGTAACAGAGCTCAGACCCCTCCATCAATGGCGGATCAAGATTGCAAGCTTCATATATTGATGTTCCCATGACTAGCTTTCGGCCACATGATTCCATTTCTAGAGCTCACGAAGCTCATAGCTCAAAAGGGTCACAAAGTCTCCTTCGTTTCTACTCCCAGAAACATCGATCGCCTCCCCAAACTCCCCCCGACCCTAGTTCCTCTAATCAACTTCGTCAAGCTCCCTCTCCCGCCGACACCAAACCTGCCGGAAAACGCAGAGGCCACCATCGACCTCCCGTACGGCGACGTGAAGTACCTCAAGAAAGCGCACGATGGTCTCTGAGAAGCCATGTCTAAGTTTCTTCAAGAATCGCATCACGATTGTATTTTGTTTGTTTTCGATGCTTACTGTTGGAGGTTGCGTCGAAATTCGGTGTTTCTACGGCTTTCTCCAGTATCTGTATCGCCGCTTTATTAGGCTTCCTCAGGCTTGGACCGTCGGATTTTAAGTATGAGAAGAGGACAGCGGCGGAGGAATTCACCGTCCGGCCAAAATACATGGGTGCCGTTCAAAACGCCAGTCAGTGGACCCACACTGGTGGTGGGCGGCGCGTGCATGCACGCGCCACGATCTTCATATGCATTTCTTCTTCGGGATAAAATGAATGGGGTGCTTTCTTTCTTCCTCCCCTCCAACCCTTTTCTTCTTTAAATATTGGAAATGTCCTAATTCTTCATTCTGAGAAAGCAAGCAAGCAAGCAGAAGAAAAAAAAAATGAAAGAAGCCGTTGAGCTATTTTTCTTCCCAGCACTTGGAATGGGGCACCTCTTATCTGCAGTTGAAATCGCAGAGCTCCTTATTCACAGAGACCACCATATCTCCATCACCATTTTCATCTTGACACCACCTTGCGACCTCAAAATCACTTCTTTCATCCAATCCCAAACCTCCGAAAGGCGACTGAAGTTCGTGACACTCCCATTGGACGAGTCGATCTCCATCAATCCCACTAACATTCCGGCCCCCTCGATGATCCCCATAGACTCTTTCAAGCCTCGAGTCAGAGAATGCGTTAAAGAAACCATCCGTAGCGTACGCCTGGGCGAATTCGTAATCGACATGTTCTCCACGGCCATGATTGACGTGGCGGACGAGTTTGGAGTTCCGACCTATGTGTTCTACACCTCCGGCGGCGCCGTGCTCGGCTTCCTGCTACATATGCAGAGAATCACCTTGGAAGGTTTTAGAGCGCAGCGGGCAGAGGTTCCTGTGGTACTGAGGCGTATGCCGGAAAATGGTTCTCTTTAAATACAAAACAAAGCTGATGTGGCCTAGTCAAATGTGCAATTACCGGCATTTACAGTTTAGGTCACCGGTTAATGGGTTTCATTGACTCAAAATTGTGAGTTAATGTGTTCAATTGCACCTTTCAAAAGTTCGTGGGCCTAATTGACTTTTCGTGGAATGTTTAGGGGTCTATTTGATCCTTTTCCCTTGTTTTTATTAATTGTATAGATTGCATTACAGGGAAATATATGCACTGTATTATTACGATTAGTAATTTTAATCTAGAATTGTATTACGAATAGGAAAATAGGGAAGAAAATATTTTAGTAGGAATTGTATTACCATATTTTAAAATATTATGCAAATCTTAACAGTATAGGAGTGTTTTGGGCTGGAAGTTAATATTGAGGATATTGTTTTTTATTAATAGTATAGATTGCACTGCAGGAAATATATGCACTGTACAGTATTATTACGATTAATAATTTTAATCTACAATTGTATTACAAATAGGAACTAGGGAAGAAAATATTTTATTAGGAATTGTTTTACCATATTTTAATGTACAATTGTATTACGAATATGAATTGTATTAATATATTTTAAAATATTACGCAAACCTTAAAGGTATTGAAGTGTTTTGGGAGGGAAGTTAAAGTTGAGGATATTGTTTTTATTGATAGTATAGATTATAGTTATTATTTTCTCTTTTTAGGAAATATATATATATATATATATATATATATATATATATATATATATATATATATATATATATATATATATATATATATACTTCTTTATTATTTATTGATATGTTTTGATATACATAATTATTTCAGTTAAAATAATTTAAATAAATAATAAAGAAGTATGTATATATGTATGTGTGTGTGTGTGTGTGTATACACACACATATATCGAATTAAATTAAATTATTTTAATTTTAACAATTTTTAATTAAAATTCAAAAAATAAAACAAATGAAATTAAAAATATCTATGATACAAAAATACTAAGTTGAATAGAAGATTTCAATTTTATCTTATGAGAGTAAATTCAATTTGACATATCTATTTTGATTTAGATTTTTTTTATAAATTTTAATAAAATATATTTTTTTTCTTTTTTATAAATTTTATTACCATTAAATTATAATTTGTTATTTAATGACTTTAAAAATGATAGTGATATATATATATATATATATATATATATATATATATATATATATATATATATATATATATATATATATATATATATATATATANTATATATATATATATATATATAGCAATATAATGGTGAAAAATAAAATTACAAATAACAATGAGATTTCATTTGATTTATTTTTGTTTTATTTTGCACCAAAGCTTACTTTTATGCGCGTGAAAAGTTTGAAAAAAATTATTTCAATATTCGTACGTAATTTAACTATAGAATAAAAAAAAGATATATAAATAAATTTGAACCAAATGAAATTATTTTAATTTATTATTTTTTGAATTGAAATTCAAAAATATATATATAAAAAAAATTAAAAATATATATAATATTAAAATATTAAATTAAATAAAAGATTTCAATTCTATATAAAAGAATTTAATTTTAATTAATTTAATAGACTTAAAATAATAACATGTTATAATTTTAATTAATTTAATAGACTTAAAATAATAACATGTTAATTTTTTAATTAATTTAATAGACTTAAAATAATAACATGTTAATTTGGTCAAGTATCTATTATATACACACACACTAGTTTTTTTCACGCGCGTTGCGCGACTAGGATAATGCTCAATATTTATTTTTAAATAAGTAATTCAAAGTATATCAATACAAGATTATATAAGAGATGTTCATGCATATGTAATTGAATGTTGAATTTGTTTTTTTTTTAAATCGGTAATTGAACGTCGAATTTGTTTATTTAAATCTGTAATTCAAAGTATATGAATGCAAGATAATATATGAGATATTGATTATAATTGTCACTAAAATAAATGTTTCAAATTTTTAAAAACGATAGTCAAAATACTTAGTCTAAAAATGATAGTATAAATAAATACTACTTTTGGTAATTAAAATTTATACATTTTAAATCATACGTAGTATTAATAAAGAAATATGATTTGCCTTTAAAGTGAACAACTGTGATGTAGTCCAAAAAATAGTACGGGGTAGTTTCTCGCTTCAATTTATTGGGTTATTTGAATGTCTTCTTTGTCAACAAATTCTACCTAAGTAATAAATATGATTGGTTTCAAATTATTTTTTTTAAATTTTTTTGTATGTTATTAATAGAATACTTGGTAAATAAATATATAACATTATTTTGTATTATAACATTTATACAAAATATTTAATTACAAGATAGTGTAAAAAGAAAACAATGAATAATGTAGTGAATATAATTAATTAATGAATTTTAAATAAAGACAATATAAGTAATGAAATTATATCTCTTTTTAAATTTTTTTGATAATGAATAATTTTTATTGTAGAAAATAAAGACTATATAACTAATACAATTAATCTCTTTTTTAATTTTTTGATAATAAATAATTTTTATTATAGAAAATAAAGACAATATAACTAATTAAATTATATCTCTTTTTTAATTTTTTGATAATGAATTTTTTTTGAATAAAGGCATTGTAAACATCTAAATTAAAGAAATGCCTATAAGAGTAATAGAATGAGTACTTAATTTTCAATAATGTACTCTTAACATATTCTTAGTATATGTTTAACAATTATACCAGCTTTGATTAGGATGAGATTCGAACCTAAGACCTTTCTTATAGAAATTAATGGGTAAGTTAAAAGTTAACGGAATATTCCGTTACTAAAGTTAAAAGTTAACGGATTGTGGGGTTATTTAAGCGAATAAAATAATATAATAGAGGGTAAAGAAGAAAAATCATAAAAATTACTAAAATCAAAATAATATGAACCATTCGTTTAAGTAAATAATTACACCAACCTTTTTTCCTTCCCATTAGAACTCTAACATTATTGGCTCTTATTAAAATTATAGATGTAGATATATAAATAAATAAATATATATATATATATACACACACACCTATGATTTAAAAACTAGAATGCACAACAATGTGCTCAGGAAGGCTTAACTATATGCACTCTAAGGCAAAACAATATTCACTTCGAAGGGACAACATTGTGCTTTAGAAGGCATAACAATGTGCTCTGCAAGAAGGGAAAACATGCACTAGAAGAAAAAAAATAACTTACTTTCACAAAGTTACCAAAATGCCACCGCATTTAAAAAAAAAATTGTTTCATTTTGACTGTTGATTTGGAATGAATCAGTGGTTGTGATTAAACCATATTTTTCACCTAAGGCTTCTATTTCACATGATCCGTTATATATGTGTGTGTGAGGAAAATGCTTCTTACCCCTCCTAATTTTTTCTTACTAAAATCCCTCCATGACATGTCTTATGATCATTAGGTGCCATGGATTGACTGACCTGATCACCTTTTAATGAAAGGTAAAGTAACCAGTCAAACATTGCCATGTTATGAGGAAAATTACTAAGGAATTTTTTTTTTTTAAGGGTGAATAACATTACTCTATATAAAATTCAAGGCAAATTAGTTAAATTAATGCCTAATTTAGTCATTGACTATAGTGGTTTTTCTCGATTTAGTAGATGACTTTTTATGCTTAATTAGGTCCTAAACATCGATGATTTTACCTAGTTGAGTCTTCTACTTCTGTTGGCTATTAGAATCAATGACTAAATCCAGAAAAATCACTATAGTCGAGTAGTAAAATTGATAAAACCACAATTGTTGATAATTAAATTAGGTAAAAATAATTATAGTTGATAACTAAATTATGGAGTTAATTCCATTTTTGGTCCTAGATTTATATGTGACAATCCACTTTTAGGGTGTGTTTGGTTCGCACATGGGAATCGGAATCGGAATGGGTATCAAATAATTGGTAATGGTAATGGGTTTTGGTGAAAGTATTTAGCATGTTTGGTAGTTGGGTGGAATGTGAATGATTATTAATAGTTGATGAAGAAAAGAGGAAGGGAGATGAAACCCTTATATAATAAGGGTATGGGTTTTCTCATTAATGGTGTATTCCAAACCCATAGTAGCATTCACAAAACCTATCAACCAAACACAAGCAATCACTTTCATACCCATTCCTTATGCCTAAACCCACCAACCAAACACACCCTTAGTCTTTTTTTATTAGAGCATCCACTTTTGGTCCTAGTATTATTGTGGCATGACCAATTTTGGTTCTCCAGCAACAAAATCGTTGAAATATCGTTAAATACAAAGACATTTCAATCTCTTATATACAAAGTATGTTGAACCGCTATATTTTTTATGTTTATTTTTTTGAAAACATTCATAATTGAAGACCGAAATGTCATTGTATTTAACGATATTTAAACTGATTTGTTGATAAATTAAAAGACCAAAATTGGTCATGCCACAATAATACTAGGACCAAAAGTGGATGCTCTAATAAAAAAGGACTAAAAGTGGATTGTCACCTATAAATCTAGGACCAAAAATGAAATTAACTCCTAAATTATGTATTGATATAAGAGAAATTACCAAGTTATTCTAACAGAAGACTCAATTAGGCAAAATTATCAAAGTTCAAGACCCAATTAAATATAAAATATTATTTAAGACTAAATTGAGAAAAAGTCATTTAGGACTAAATTCAAAAACTAAATTGGGTATTAACTCCAAATTAGTTGTTTTGAATTGCTTTACACGTAACACCTGACCAAATCGGCCTTCACTTTGCTATTAGAATCAATGACTAAATCCAGAAAAACCACTATAATTGAGTAGTAAAATAGATAAAACCACTGTTTTTGATAAGTAAATTAAGTAAAAATAATTATAGTTGATAACTAAATTATGTATTGATATAAGAGAAATTACTAAGTTATTCTAACAGAAGACTCAATTAGATAAAATTATCAAAGTTTGGGACCCAATTAAACATAAAATACTATTTAAGATTAAATTGAGGAAAAGTCATTTAGTACTAAATTCAAAAACTAAATTGAGTATTAACTCCAAATTAATTGTTTTGAATTGCTTTACACGTAACACCCAACCAAACCGGCCTTCACTTGGAAATTTTTCACAACAAAGGGAAAGTTTGCTTCTACTGTACGATCCGATTTGCAGAAAATTCCCACCGCTGCAAAATTTCCCAAAAATTTTGTTTGCCGCTATTGATTAACATTTTTTTAAAAAAAATCTTTGGGTGATGGGGAACTTGTACTCTATTTCTGATGATGCACTTATTTATCGGAGTCTTGGTAAAAACTAAATAGTTAGCTGATTGGGTTAGTGAGTTTGACTAGTTGATAACATTCGCTGAATGTAGAAATTAAAGATGTTTAGTAAATTAGCGGTTAGTTGATAGCTAATTACATGCATAATGATTTTTAAAAATATTAAAAAAGCTATTTTGAGCAATTTTTTAAAACAATAAGCTATTACAAAAAGCTACTTAATCAAAAGTTCATATTGACTGTTTAACTAAATCAAACAACTAATAGTGGTCAAACAAGTCAAAATTAATTGAGCCTAGGCGCCGGCCGACCGACTAGGCCGGTAGGCCGATTATCTATTGTTAATTTTTTAATGAGTTATTTTTACTCAATACAACATTGATTTGAGCGAAATAATAATTATGTTAATAAACATGCTATTGTTTTTCCAACAATACATTGTGGTATTATAAAAATTGTTATTCATTAATAAATAAATAAATTAAATAAGATAAAATCATGCATATTTCAGCTTTAATAATCATACTTTTAATCTTCAGTCACCTCTTCATGGAATGTGGCATTTTTGGAGAAATCATGAAGTTTAAAAGTAGACTAACACTATTGTGAGACCGTCACACGGACATGTCGGATGAAAATGAAAATTTAATATTAATCAAGTTTGTTACTTCTAAGGAAAAGTATATACTTTTGAAGTTAAATATAATATATAATTTATAATTAAGATGTAAAGCTATTATGTTTTTATTATAAGTAACAATTATGTATTTTATTTATAATTAATATTATATTTACCTGCATAAATATTACATTTTGAGTAGTATAAGTATTATATTTTCATTTTCGCTCTCATACAAGTTTTTGTCTGTGTCAAAGTATCTGTGTCACGGTATACACTCCCAAATGGATGATGAGAGTGGGTTCGAGCCTGCCTTAGTGGAGGCAACTATTGACTCTTTGTGCTTCAGTAGGTTGAGAAAATAGCTATATGAACAGATATTACATTGTAACAGAGTCAGTAGTATATGCATATATTGGCTTAAAGGTTTGTTGGATGAATGGCGTGAAAAAAGTAGGGAGTAAAAGAAATATAATGAAAAGGGCAGCGAATGATGAGGTGAAGCAATTATCCAGGAACGGAACCGTTGCGTCAGTCCAATAATATCCAGAAAATCTCGCGCAGTCGTTTGGCTTCTTCCCTCCCTGCAATCCATTCTTTACACGTCTGTATAGTACTGTCACTGCAAATTGCAAATTGCAAAACCACCTCAGCCACTGCACGTTTTAGGGTTTCTGAGCGCGCATATATATATATATATCGAATATCTCTTTTTCTCGATCTCTCGCTGGGGACTGGAAAGCAATATAAGATAATATAATGGCGGTGAAGGTGACTAAGGCGCAGAAAAAGATAGCGTATGATTCTAAGATCTGCAAGCTGCTAGATACCTACTCTCAAATACTGGTGGTGAGCGCCGACAATGTAGGGTCCAAGCAGCTCCAGGACATCCGCAGGGGGCTCCGTGGTGATTCCATCATCCTCATGGGTAAGAACACCATGATGAAGCGCTCCATCCGCATGCATGCTGAGAAGACCGGCAACTCTGCTATTCTCGCCCTCGTTCCTTGTCTCGTCGTCAGTTCTCTCTCTCTCTCTTCGCACAACCTTTTTCCTCACTTTCTTTATTTTTTTCTTTATTATATGTTATCTATTATATATAACTAACGTCTCCGATGAGCATATATGTTATAAAAATCTTGTTAGCATTTCGATCTAGTATATCTGTTATTCGTGTGTATGTGTGTGTATTTGAGCTTTAATTTGCGTTGCGTGGATTATTATATATTTTTCATGTAAAATAACAGAACAATGTGGGATTGATCTTCACTAAAGGAGATCTGAAAGAAGTGAGCGATGAAGTTTCCAAGTACAAGGTATATTCAATTGGATCAGTGTATTTTTGGGTTTATATATGCAAATTCAATTTAATTTCAAAGGTAGGTATATATAAATGATGGAATATTTGGTTGATCTGAGCATGCATGAATACAGGTTGGAGCACCAGCAAGGGTTGGCCTTGTTGCTCCAGTTGATGTGATTGTTCCCCCTGGAAGCACTGGACTTGATCCTTCCCAAACCAGTTTCTTTCAGGTCTTCAATAATTTCTTTCTTTAATTTATTAATTTCCAAGCTAAGCTTAAGCTAATCTTTCCGATCCAATCCGATCCGATCCTTTAATTTGCTAGCTAGAATAGCTTTTATATATCTCATGCTTCAATTCATTCTTCAGGCCTTGAACATCCCTACAAAGATCAACAAAGGTACAGTGGAAATCGTTACCCCAGTGGAAATTATCAAGAAGGGTGAAAAGGTGGGGTCGTCTGAGTCTGCTCTTCTCTCAAAGCTGGGCATCAAGCCATTCTCATACGGATTGATTGTGGAGAATGTGTATGATGATGGATCTGTGTTTGACCCCAAGATTCTTGAGCTCACAGAAGATGATCTTGTCGAGAAATTTGCTGCCGGCTTGACCAATGTCATCTCCCTCTCCATGGCTCTTGCATACCCAACTCTTGCTGCAGTGCCCCACATGTTCATCAATGGATACAAGAATCTTCTCTCCTTTGCAATAGCAACAGACTACTCCTTCCCACTGGCTGACAAGATAAAAGAATATCTAGAGGATCCAACCAAATTTGCTGCTGCTGCCCCAGTGGAAGCAGCTGCTGCTGCCACCACTGAATCAGCTCCTCCTGCCAAGGAGGATGAGAAGAAACAAGAATCTGAGGAATCTGACGAGGATGACTTTGTTGGTGGATTGTTTGGTGACTGATTATTTAGTAGTAGTTAATTTAAGGTAGCCATGGCTCAGCTCGCTCCCTGTGATGTGATTGTTAGCTTTGGTGTATGCCTTGCTAGTTATTAGATTTTCATATACATTAACCTAAATTTGGTTTAGTTTCTCATCAACTAGCAACAATTATTGATCAATCTCCCTTTTGTTTGGTGAAATACACTCACTCCCATCTTCCTGCAATTTATATAGATTTAATACTCAAAATACTCATCTCTTTTACTTTACTTTATTACCTGCAAACGAATGCGAATCACTGACTAGCAAGAATTATTCATCAATTTCCCTTTTGTTTAGTGAAATACACTACACACTCATCTTAGCTTCCTGCAAGATTTATATATTACTATACATTTAATTTAACTTCTTTTGTATAGAGCATACATAATGGTTGGTATACAAGGCTGTGCTCCTCAAATTTATCTATTAATCATAAGCAAATAATACAAGTAGCATTTGACTTTTTGTATAGGACATCCTATATAAATTACTCTTCCTTCAATTTGTTAGCAACTAATTCTTCTCCTCTCAATGCACAGCAGCATCGAAGCAAATACTAGATGGTCATTCAGCAGCTTCTTATTGAAGACAGTTCCGAAAGAAGCGAATACCCTGTTCCAAAAAAAGTGTAAAATATACAGCCTTATGACATGTAAGTAGAAGAAAAAATGAGGTTGGATTACACCTACCTGCAAGGCAAAAGTAATGTCTGCTTCATCTACTTTTAAGGTTACTCTTCTTAATTTAACTTCTCGAGATTGTCCCATCTTTAGAAGACCCTGCACCAAGTTTTTTCTTCAATTTCTTTGCTCTTTTCTCTAAAAAGGCATGAATCTGAGGAAATTATCATTATACAAGGGTGTGGTTTAGTCCTTACCTGGTCAGCAAGCACTCTGCACATACTTGACAGTTCCATAACACCAACAGCTGGGACTAAAGTTGATCTACAGACATCTATGTAATATTTGCTCAACTACACCAGTATAACACAATGATATCAATATCATATTTTACAAATAAAAAATAATGCTTAAGTTAATATAATTAATAATAAAAGCATTATTTTACCTCGCCTATTGTGCCATCTTTTTTCCCCCCTCGAAACAGTTTTACAGCAGAGCAAAGAATGATCTGTTACAAAAGATCAATTAAGTAATACATAGCTAATGGTGTGTTTGAAGCAAGTAAAGCACCAGCATACAGTGGAGCATGCTAGACAAAATGCGATGAAAACAAATATACCTGTTGATGTTGAGGAAGAGATTGTATGGTGTCCACTGCTGGAGATTTATACGCGTTTGATAAGGCCCTAGCAACGTGATCAACCCTTACCTATAAAAGTTACAAATTGGGTTAGAGTAATAGCAGCAAATCAGACTCCTAATTACAATAATGCACCTCAATTGACTTACAATATTGTTATCTGGCATCCGCAATATATTGCAAGGGGCATCAGAAACTCCCGTCTCAAGGGAAGTCAAATTTAGGCTGTTGATAGAGTCTCTAATCTCAGTTTCTAACACCTCAATTGCACTCCTAAAACAACAGTCAGAAAAATACAATATTTAAGTTTCAATGGCTAGTAATAAACCATCCACCTCCATATCTGGGAGTAAACTCCTTTTAGGGGGAGGAATTTCTTGCTTTCACTTAATTAATGAAGTTGCTGGAATGTTGTCACCTACCTGCAAATTGACAGTGCTTTCCTCATATCTCCAGATGCAGATGCAATTTTCTGTGATTTAAGAAGCACAATGAGTAAATGCACTGTGTCAAAATAATAAAACAAATGTGCAGCATAAATAATAAAACAAATGTGCAGCATACATTAAATTCCAGATTGAACTCAACATTTTGGAAAGCAATAATCAGAATGGGTTTCCAGGAAATGCAGTGTGCCAAATATGAGAGTGGACTATAAATTCAAATGCGGTAAGAAAATGGATGCTAGTGAGCCTACCCTAGCACAAAGCTCCAGTGCTTGAGGCTGGAAGACAATGTATGGAAGTGCCTGCAGAAGAAAGCAAATGGGAGTATAAATAACTAGGCAAATATTATCAAGATCGCTATCAGACATTATTCTCAAAGAAAATTCAACAATGGCAAAACAATGAATATGGTAAGATGTTACTAGTTATAGTAGGTCCCCTCCAAGCCCTGCCTAATTAACGGAGCACATAAGAATAGGATATGACCTCTGATTATATTTAAGATTCAGCATGAATTATGTCATGAATAAATTTCATTCAGTTTCACTTGGAATAGAACCCCAAAATCATATGTTTCCATCTGAGATTACTTGTCTTGATTTAGTATTTATCACAAAGGTATCCAGTAAAAGGCATATGCTTAAAGGAAATTAGAAAACTGAAGCTTAAACTAAGAAAACTCATTTTGTAGGTAAAGAAAAGACATAATTACCGCCAATCTTTGTCGAAGAATCATGATGATTTGGTCCTTGGAGTATGCACGAAATGTTATGACCATTGGCTTGCCTAGTAAAAGAAAGCAGGACATGTTAAATTGTCTAATATAGTACGCAGCATATGTGTTGTATCATCGGAGATGAACTGCAAAATGAAAAGAGGTAAACCCAGCATAAAGGTAACTTAGAAAAATACTCACAGTTCAAGGATTGCAGTTTTGGAAGGAATCTATCAGCTAGGTCAATTGCATTAGCAATTCCTGGTAAGGAAGAAGCCAAAATATGAGCAATCTTAAGCAAAAACAACTTATTACCATCAGCATCAAACATGAAACATGCACATAACTAGAGAAAGAAACATTCTTATTTCTAGTACCTAATACAATACATCTGGAGGAAGGAAATGTTGTTAGCATGAATAGATCATGAAGCACAGCTCGGTCTTGGGTTATCAAATAATCCAACTCATCAGCTATTATTAACCTGTTTAAGAATTAAACATCACTATTAATCATTGAAGAATAGTATCAAACTTCCAGCAGATTTGGAAATACCAAAGGGATTGCAACTAGCGGAGTTACAAAAACTACATCACTTTTGAGTTCAGAATGTGCCTTACATCATGCTTGTACCGGCTTGCTGCTTAAGAGAGAATAGGTTCTGAAGAAGCTGCAATGGTGTTGTAGAGCCACTGAGTTTTTTCTTAGGTTGAATCTTTTCAAGTATCTGTAAAAGATATCAAAATGTAAGCACAAACAAGCTTGTACCATAATGCATTTGAATGACTGACAATTGACAAACCTTGTTGAAAATTTCAGAAGTCTTTGTCAGAGAAGTGCAGTTGATGGTTAATATATCTGGTTGTTGAAAGTTCACCTGAATACATAGAAAATAGTTTTTAGAGAACTAGTTTAGGAAGTTGGCTTAATAATATTACTACACATTCATAGTTATATCAAGTTAACCAGTATGCAAGTATAGACAGATCAAAGACAACATGCTTCCAATACTGTTTACAATCAAGAAATGTAATTTTCTTTAAAAGGAATAAGCAAGGTCTCTAACTTGCATACAATCTTACAAAGCTAACAGATGTGATTCACTCAGCAGAATATACACTAATAAACTGAATTACAAACAATGCACATATCATATTTATATGGAAAAATACTGTTGCTCTCAAACATTGCGCTATATGTGTTCAGACTGCAATGCTCCTCATATTTCAGACTATCTATTATCATCCATGTGATGATGATGATGATAAGAGCATTACCTTCTTAGCCCAATCAACCAATGCTTCTTTGACCTTTTCAATTGAGAGTGACTTCCCAGTCCCTGGACACCCAGAAACATACAAACTTCCAGCCTTCCCCTGCTCAACACATTGCTTGCAAAATTCCAGAACACGATTTTGCTCAGCATCTCGACACATTATGGTTGATGGAGCAGTAGATACATGCAATGCCTCCTTCACAGCATTTAATTGCTCGGGATCTATTTTTACAGAAGATAAAAATAGTAAATCACGCATCACTAGAGAGCTACAGTGATATTATATCTTCCAGAACACATAACTAAACAAAATTCAAACTAAAATGAAAAAAAAAACCGTGTATAATCAAAATCAGATAAACCTCACATCATATATCCAATTAAATAGACTAAGTTAATACTAAATAAATTAAACTTGCCTCTAGAATTCCAGAGCGGTTTCTCAATAAAACTCTCCATTAACCTCCTTTTGACCGGAGATTTACTCATTTTTACTGCTTTATCACCAGTGTTTTCCCCAATTCCCTATAATCAAGACTCAAGAGTAAGCCTATCAATTAGAGCTGTGTACATGCTTACAGATCTAGAACAGTAGGCATATCAATCAAATCAATGCAATGAGCATTACCTTTGCGGGACTGCTCGGGCTGTCAATGAGGCATCGCCGAGGCGACTTCAATTTCGCCGGAGACCTTTCCACCGGCAGAGGAGTTGAAGAAACCAGACCATTCGTTAGAGAAGAATCGGACCCGAATCTACGTTTCTGAGGAGTAGAGACTTGCATCTCCACGTTGACGGCCACCGGATCTGCTGCTTTGTTCCCGCCGGCGAGTCTAGGCGAGCGGCGTGTGGCTAAAACCGTCATCTTTAAGCACGTCGTAGAATTGAATAGCCGGGAATGATCTTCAGCAATTGACGTTTATTGAGCAGATTAATACGGGTTGTGTGTGTATCCATTATATGCATATGGCATCCAGAGATTCTGCGCGCGAAAGAGGCAGGCATAGCTGGTGTATTTGGCGCCACTTTTTTGGGTGTAATTTTGAAGCCCCGTTTGCCAGTTGCGCGCCGCGATTGGGCAAATTATATCGCTCCACCTTTAAAACATCTTCATTTTTTTTTATATTAAATACGGAGTATCAATTAGGGATGTTAATAGGGCTCGAACCTAATGGGTTAGCCCGACAAAACTTGAAATCGATAGGGCTATGGCTTGAATTAGCTCGATAAAAAAATTACTCTGATGAGCCCAAAACTAATAAGTCCGATGGCCCAATAGAGCTAGTCCAAAATTAAATGGACTAGCCCGATAACCCGAACTATTGAAATCTATTCTTTATTATAGAAGTGATGTGAAACATAACATACATGGAATTTATAGGGTGAATTCATCTTTATTAATTTTTTTATTACTAGGGTACATTTTAAAATAAAATTTTAATAAATATATCACAATATAAATTATTTTTACAATAATAAATAATGAAAAGTTAAAAACTTACTAGGAATGAGGTGTGTATTCCTTGTTCGTTGTATGCCTCTTTTATTTCCTTTGGCCTTCTGAGGTGTGTTTGGTCTACGAGCTATCTTGGGTTCGCCCTTGTGGGCTTTTCTTTGAATAGACCATGCCTCAACGTTGGTGCTTTACGGTAAGAAGTTGCACCCTGACCCCGGCTGAACGGTGGTCGGGTAGAAATTTTTCAAATCCGTTGGCGGTTTGTCCAGAGTCGCTGCTGGCCCATAGTAGTTAATCCCGTTGGGGTTTCTGATTTTGATCTGCTCCCTAGTTTTTGCCGTTTGCTGGCCTGCGTGTCGATGTATTTTTAGGCCTACGTGCCACTTTTAGTCTATGATGGACTATTCTGTTTAATTGTTATGTTTTCGTATTGTATTCTGAGTGGCTTGTGTGCCTATGGGATTGGTGGGCCTGGGTGCCTTGTGCTGTGCTTGGTATGTGTTACACCTGTTTTCCTTGAAGCAGGTGTTATGTTGTCGGAGTTGCGGCAGGACGGCACATGGTGCTTAGTTCATAGGCATGGTGCTTATATATAGTGCTGGTTTTGGTGTGTGGCAGCTGTTTAGTTTCTGTCTTACTGGATAGTCCCGAAAACAGTCGTTATGTTGCCGAAATTCCGAGTGCTTATTGGAGGACTTATGCTTCTCACAAGCTCCTCCAGCTGCATTTATTCGTTTAATTTTTTCTTTATTTATGTTTGGGCTTTAGTTAGCTTGAACAATTCTTTTTAGTTTTCATTCTTTAGACATGGGCTAAATTTCTGGCCTTGGGTCCATTCTTTAATTTATTAGTTCATTAGTTAGAATGGGTCTGTTCTTTAGGCCCTTATTTGATTTATGGTCACTTTTGGGCCATCTTTTGTAATACATTTATTTTTTGGTTACTAATAAATCTTTCTTTCGAAAAAAAAAATTATATTATTGTGTAACTGTGTAAGTATATTAATTATTTTTAGTTAGAATTTAGAAATGCCGGTTTAGATTAATTGAATTATGTATAAGTTTACATTTATTAGTGTACTAGTTTTTCTTATGCGCGATGCGCAAAAAATAGGTGCCCAATATTAATATTTTATATTAAAATTTTAAATTTATTTAGATTTTAGATATTTAAATTATTGTAAATAATAATAATAATAATAATGTAAAATATTTTTATAAATTTTATATTTATATTTTAGGAAATAACTAACATATTACTTTAATATATAATGTGTATATATTATTATCATTGAAGAAAATAAGAAAATATATAGTGGATGCATGTGCATGGTAACGATAGTGTAAAAGATAACGGAAGTTATAACGGTATGGGTATGTTTGTCTAATATATTGTAAAGTACAACTTTTATAGCATAATGTACAAAAAAACTTAACGGAAAAAACGGACATAAATGAAAGGTATAACTTTCATTCACACTTATTATGTTTTTAGATATGTCCTAATTTGAAATATACTTATAATTTATTTAACATTGATATAATTTATATGTAATATTTTATTTTTACTTTATAACTATAATAATATTATTAAGTTATGAAGTTTATAAGAAGAATAGTTTATAACTTTACTTAATTTATATAATAAACAAAATTTACATTTTGTTTAATACTACTAAATCTATTACAATGTAGTATCTGTTCACTGAGGCTCGAACCCACCACCTCCCATATAAAAAGAAAAGTTTGATGCCACTAGACCACAAGGTCATTGACAAACAAAATTTACATTAGTTACATATATAATTATATTAATATTAATATAAAATTACAATTAAAAGTATTAATTAATACATGTAAAAATTAATAATCATAATATGATGAAATTAACATCGCTCCTTAGGTGAGAATTGCGAAATACAATATAAATGCACACAAATCTATCTTGGAGTAGATTGTTTACATTCATGTTGGTTATTACATCCTCACTTATAGGGTGGTTCTCATTTGATTATTAATATGCGTGTATGTGTGTTATATAATTATATAAATATATAATGTTAGTAAACGATTTAAATAAATATATTGTTATACAAAAAAAATTAAATAAATTCTTTTAGCATTTAACTGATCTTGCTAGGTTAAGAATAAAGGAGAAACTAAGAGTTCAATTCTTACTATTAATATTATTTTCAAATTCTAATGCAAAATTATTACAAGCACATCTATATCTATACTATTAATAAAAACAATATACTCAACTTTAACTTCCCGCCCAAAACACTCGTATACTATTAAGCTTTGCGTAATATTGTAAAATATGGTAATACAATTCCTATTCGTAGTACATTAAAATATGCTAATACAATTCCTAATAAAATATATTCTTCCCTGCGTTCCTAATTGTAATACAATTCTAGATTAAAATTACTAATCGTAATTATACAGTACATATATTTTCCTACAATGCAATCTATACTATTAATAAAAACAATATCCTCATCTTTAACTTTTCGCCCAAAACACTCCTATACTATTAAGGTTTGCATAAAATTGTAAAATATGGTAATACAATTCCTATTCGTAATACAATTATACATTAAAATATGCTAATACAATTCCTAATAAAATATGTTCTTCCCTACGTTCCTGTTTGTAATACAATTCTAGATTAAAATTACTAATCATAATAATACAGTACATATATTTCACTGCAATACAATCTATACTATTAATAAAAACAATATCCTCAACTTTAACTTCCCGCCCAAAACACTCCTATACTATTAAGAATTGCATAATATTGTAAAATATGGTAATACAATTTCTATTCGTAACACAATTGTACATTAAAATATGGTAACATAATTCCTAATAAACCCAATGGGGTAGCTCAAGTGGCAAATGAGCTCTCTTTATGGGGAAAATTCCAGGAGAACCTGTGTACGATTCCCCTTGGGCCAGCTCCCGTGCCTCCCTATACAATTCCTATTCGTAATACATTACAATTACTAATAAAATATATTCTTACAATTGTTTAATATGCGGTAATAATATAGTACATATATTTCTTTGCAATTCAATATATACTATTAATAAAAACAATATTCTCAGCTTTAACTGAAACACTCCATTCAATATATCTATACTATTAATAAAAACAATATTCTCAGCTTTAACTCCCGCCTGAAACACTCCATTCAATATATCTATACTATACTATTAATAAAAACAATATCCTCAATATATAAACAGACCTATAATATTATAAAAACAATATCCTCAATCTTAACTTCCCGCCCAAAACAGACCTATAATATTATGATTTGTGTAATATTGTAAAATATGGTAATACAATTCCTATCCCTAATACAATTGTAAATTAAAATAGAATTCCTAATAAAATATATTATTCCCTACGTTCCTATTCGTAATACAATCATAGACTAGAATTACTAATGGTAATAATTCAGTATATATATTTCTCTGCAATGCAATCTATACTATTAATAAAAACAATATCCTCAGTTTTAACTTCCCGCCCAAAACAGACTTATAATATTATGGTTTGCGTAATATTGTAAAATATGGTACTACAATTCCTATCCCTGATACAATTGTAAATTAAAATAGAATTCCTAATAAAATATATTATTCCCTACGTTTCTATTCGTAATACAATTCTAAACTAGAATTACTAATGGTAATAATTCAGTATATATATTTCTCTGCAATGCAATCTATACTATTAATCTATACTATTAATAAAAACAATATCCTCAGTCTTAACTTCCCGCCCAAAACAGACCTATAATATTATGATTTGCGTAATATTGTAAAATATGGTAATACAATTCCTATCCCTAATACAATTGTAAATTAAAATAGAATTCCTAATAAAATATATTATTCCCTACGTTTCTATTCGTAATACAATTCTAAACTAGAATTACTAATGGTAATAATTCAGTATATATATTTCTCTGCAATGCAATCTATACTATTAATCTATACTATTAATAAAAACAATATCCTCAGTCTTAACTTCCCGCCCAAAACAGACCTATAATATTATGATTTGCGTAATATTGTAAAATATGGTAATACAATTTCTATCCCTAATACAATTGTAAATTAAAATAGAATTCCTAATAAAATATATTCTTCCCTTCGTAATAAAATCATAGACTAGAATTACTAATGTTAATAATTCAGTATATATATTTCTCTGCAATGCAATCTATACTATTAATCTATACTATTAATAAAAACAATATCCTCAATTTTAACTTCCCGCCCAAAACAGACCGATAGTATTATGGTATGGTTTGCGTAATATTGTAAAATATGGTAATACAATTCCTATTCCTAATACAATTGTAAATTAAAATAGAATTCCTAATAAAATATATTATTCCCTACGTTCGTATTCGTAATACAATTCTAGACTAGAATTACTAATGGTAATAATTCAGTATATATATTTCTCTGCAATGCAATCTATACTATTAATAAAAACAATATCCTCAGTCTTAACTTCCCGCCCAAAACAGACCTATAATATTATGATTTGCGTAATATTGTAAAATATGGTAATACAATTTCTATCCCTAATACAATTGTAAATTAAAATAGAATTCCTAATAAAATATATTCTTCCCTTCGTAATACAATCATAGACTAGAATTACTAATGGTAATAATTCAGTATATATATTTCTCTGCAATGCAATCTATACTATTAATAAAAACAATATCTTCAGTCTTAACTTCCCGCCCAAAACAGACTTATAATATTATGGTTTGCGTAATATTGTAAAATATGGTAATACAATTCCTATCCCTAATACAATTGTAAATTAAAATGGAATTCCTAATAAAATATATTATTCCCTACGTTCCTATTCGTAATACAATTCTAGACTAGAATTACTAATGGTAATAATCCAGTATATATATTTCTCTGCAATGCAATCTATACTATTAATCTATACTATTAATAAAAACAATATCCTCAGTTTTAACTTCCCGCCCAAAACAGACCTATAATATTTTGGTGTGCGTAATATTGTAAAATATGGTAATACAATTCCTGTCCCTAATACAATTGTAAATTAAAATAGAATTCCTAATAAAATATATTCTTCCATACGTTCCTATTCGTAATACAATTCTAGACTAGAATTACTAATGGTAATAATTCAGTATATATATTTTTCTGCAATGCAATCTATACTATTAATAAAAAATTCAGTATATATATTTCTCTGCAATGCAATCTATACTATTAATAAAAACAATATGAAAATTTGGCATAATTCAACCCGCAAGGCCAATTTTCTGAACGACATTCGTGCATGCAGGTGTCTTTTTAAGTTCATTTTGGGATTTCATTTGCACCCCCCCTGCGCGCGAGAGAGAGCCTCTATGCTATACAATTCAATAAGCCTTAGAAAAACTCTTGTATAAGTAGTGGTGCAAACCACTTCTCAAACCAATGTGGGACAAAATTTACTTGAAAGGTTTTTCTCTATATATTTCTAACTCAAATGGGTTAACTTTGACAACCAATTTCTCATTCACCAATTATCAGTTTTGAGCGTACAATATCTCAATCTTTTCGTCTAACTACGAAGAACACGAATCCACTTTGACCCGACCCAAATCGAAAGTGGGCCCCACATATATTTGTACCACAATATTGCCAGTAAAATGCCATTTTATGCTAATTTTTTTCCAACAGTTATTTGTCCAGAGAATATCAACGTGTTGAAGGAAGAAGATGATATATAGTGAAGGCCAATATCATCTTCACTATATATCATCTTCTTCCTCCAACACAACGCTCTACGGTCAACCAACAATTACTCAACTGATTATCCCATTACTCCCATGTAAATTTTTCTCTAATATAGTTATACTTACTGAATATCAAAATATAAGTGTAGCTCAAGATCTTGCAATAACTAACCGACAAGTAATTAAATTAATGAATATGATGCAATAATGTAAATTATCTACCTATTGCATTTATACACTTATTTTAGAACACTGAATTTTTGAGATATTTGTTGCATGCAAGGAAGACTCATACTATAATTGCATTTATACACTTATTCATTCTCATATTCGATGTCATAATTTATATAATTGTATATCGATTCAAATATTTCTTAAAATATTATAACAAATTCATTCCGTGCAACGCACGGGTGAAAATTCTAGTACTATTAATAAAAACAATATCCTCAGTTTTAACTCCCGCCCGAAACACTCCTATACTATTAAGGTTTGCGTAATATTGTAAAATATGGTAATACAATTCCTATTCGTAATATAATTGTACATTAAAATATGGTAATACAATTACTAATAAAATATATTCTTACCTACGTTCCTATTCGTAATACAATTTTAGATTAAAATTACTAATCGTAATAATACAGTACATATATTTCCATGCAATGTAATCTATACTATCTATACTATAACTAAAAACAATATCCTCAACTTTAACTTTCCGCCCAAAACACTCTTATACTATTAAGCAACTGAGTTACTAGAGAACGAGCATATTTGCCCAATTTATACAAATCCTAAACAATGATATATAAAATCTCTAAAGTTCCAACACCGCATGCGTACATCTACACGTTAGCTATTAATTAAGCAATTATTTGCTGGAATTCAAACAAGGATAACATCAGAGAACATAATCGATCCAAAACATATCTTCAATTGCACTATATAATATTTGATGTTATAATTTATATAATTATATATCGATCCAAATATTTTTAATATATTATAAACATTTAAATAAACTTATGATAGAGGTATAACTAGGGCTGACGGGTTATATGGGTGTGCCCCCGGGTTACATAGGCCATTAGACCAACATGTATAACACGGGTACCCTTTAGGGGCTAAATGGGACAAACCATTTAGACTGGATCAGAGAAAATAAAACCCTGCATGCTTAAACAAAGGCTAAATAAGCTCAACTTGACAAATCGGGCTTATTTTTATAGCTCTAAATATGGGTACTTACTTTCACTTTCTAATTTTATTTCAGATGGTTCAGCCCGCCCGATTAGCTCGACAACCCAAAGTTTAGGGTTGGGTCAAACTGAACCCGAAAATAAAATAATAAAATAACCGCTTAGCTCGACAACCCGACAGGGCTAGCTTGAAACCGAGCGGGCTGGCTCGATTGACATCCCTAGTATCAATTAGTACTATCATATTTTACTAGTATGATAATAAGAAACATTTGTATTGTTATTTCAAATTTAATTTGAAACACGTAATTTAATTATAGAGGTTATATAGTTTAATCGAGAATTTAGATTTTTTTTAAAAAAAATATAATTACAAATTATTAAAAGTTTATTTATAAACAGCGTTAGTAGTTGAAGTACTAACTTTATTCGAGTCACTATGTATTAAAATTTTTAATCTTTTTGGATTAGTAATTCGAGAGACAGCAACGAACAATTGACCATGCATAAAAATTGGTTTCTTCAGTAGTTATTCGACATGTGATAGCGTTTGTCCTTGACTCTTGTTAATAGTCATTGCATATGATAGCATCAGAGGGAATTGTCTTCTTTGAAACTTGAATGGTAATCGTGGATATGACAGTGTTATTGTCATGCGAGGAACCAATACCTTAGTGTTTGCATCGCTACACTAAGTATCTTGCCTTCAATGATGTGCTGTGAAAGTTTAGTGATAACCAATCTTGTACCACTGCATAAACCAAGTGAATGGTCTATGTTTCTCAATAACATGACTGATGAACCAACATTTAACATCAATGAATGATTAGGTACACCAGAAGCTCTTATACCATATATGAATTCTAGAGTGGCAGATTTGCCACTATTCCGCTATTTGAATCAGACTTACAAACAGTATTGGAGCTTAAGTACGTATTGTTGTCCGCTACATGCAATGCACTCATGTACTCATTTTATAGAGTTAACGACATCAATGGTTGGTGCTAGTATATCACGGCTATCAAGATAGCTTGGATCACAATTTCCATTCATAAGCATAGGAAATGTACTTTGCACAATCGTAGCAATAGGGTTAGCAATAGAGGGTAATAACATATTGTGTGGTATGTTATGATACCCGGTATTTTCTTTTCTTCTTTCCGACTTAATATTCCTTTCCTTCTGTACTCTCTTAAATCCCTTGGGTCTTAAATCTATTTGATCCCTTATAGCCCATCGTCGTCGTCGTCGTCATCATCATCATTATTATTATTATTATTATTATATACTACTTTGAGTATAAATATTTAAGTATTATAAATAAATTATTATTTTTTATTTCAACTATCTGAAAGTAGCAAATAATTTTGGTACGTCCTTTGGGTACGTAATTGTACCATTTTTAAATTATTATCTGGGTAAATATTTTGATAAGATATATATTCCTACATTAAGTATTTGTATCAAAGTATATTAATTTTACTCACTTAGAAGTATATATATGTATATTATATTAAGAAATTCTTTTTATTAATTAAAGGTAACTTAAGGGATAGGAGTTACATAGTTACAAATATGAATGCATAAATATTATTAAATTGTGGATTGATGAGGTGAGGAGGATCACCATTTCCCTTCCATCTTTCTTCTTCTTTCGGCCAAAGTAAACTCAAGAAGAAAAAAAAATTGCTTCTTCTTCTTCTTCATATTGATGACACACAAGAATTCATCTTCATCTTTATCCTTCTCTCATTTGCCATCAACCTTTAAAAAAAATAATTTCTTCAACAAGAACTAGGAGAATCAAGTGTTCTAAGGGGTGAAAACTTAGGAGAGCAAAAATAGACTTGAGGCAGATTTTGAGGAAATTTTGGTAAGTGGATTTTTAGTTTTATGCTTTGCCCTTTTTGTGTGTTTTAATCTATGATTAAAATATCACTTTGGTATGGTTGATTCAATTGATAGATTTTGATGATTTTTGAAGCATAAATCATTCTTATAGTACGGATTATCTCTTGTAGAAATCATGTTCTATTAAGAATTGTATTTGGGGAATCATGAGTAAACCGTACATTTGATATATATATATATATATATATGTGTGTGTGTGTGTGTGTGTGTGTTTATAAACATATAAATGTATGAGTAAATTCATGATATTAAAATTGTAGGCATATATATGTTCTTTCGTGTATATATATGTATATAAAAAAATATTTTTCCTTATGTGTATATGTGTGTATTTTGTACGACACAAAAATTCACGCCTATAAATACCGTCACCCTCACTCATTTGGGTTTGCTGGTCCATAAGTGATCTTGCGATTCCTACGCTCAAAAACTCTCAAGCGATCTAAGTGTGAAAATATTCAAAATCTCAAAAGTCATATCTAGTTTTCAAGAAATCTTGTGCAACTTCAAAGGTTCATCCAAAGAAGATCAAGGCAAAGATTTCAAGTTGGAGAAAACAAGATCAAATCATCTCCAACAATCTCTACTTGGTGAAGAAGTAGAAAGAGGCGGAGTAAACTCCTTTGGGTTTGCTGGTCCATAAGTGATCTTGCGATTCCTACACTCAAAAACTCTCAAGCGATCTAAGTGTGAAAATATTCAAAAGCTCAAAAGTCATATCTAGTTTTCAAGAAATCTTGTGCAACTTCAAAGGTTCATCCAAAGAAGATCAAGGCCAAGATTTCAAGTTGGAGAAAACAAGATCAAATCATCTCCAACAATCTCTACTTGGTGAAGAAGTAGAAAGAGGCGGAGTAAACTCAGAAGTAGTTGAAAAAGCTAAGAGTGTGATTGCCCGACTTAGTGATCAAGGGAGCACGTTGGGGAGTTATTGTACTAAGAGATGAGACATTAGTGCAATCCTTCTGTGACACCCCAAAATATTTTTCCACCAAAACTTTTATTTATCCAAGTTTCAAAATAAAGCTATGTATAATTTTTATTCCAACGATTATTTTGCCTAATGAGCTTATCAATAAAATTTTACTCTTTATTTCAAAAGATTTATTACAAAATATTTATATTTTTTTTTGAAAGGTAAACTTCATTAATAAGCATTAGAAATGATTACAACAAAGTTCAATGGAATGATAAGCCATTCCATACAATCTGACATAGAAACAATTTTACTAGCTAAGCTAATGAAAAATTGATTCGCAGACTATTTTACAAATTGGAAGTTATGTTCCTTAAAGGAACTTAAGGCTTCTTTGATGGTCTTGCTAAATGTAGACAAGCCCCTCTTTAATTGGATGAGAGGTCTTGTACACCACCTGAGTCTTCATATCCATCATGAGGTCCAAAGACAATGTCCTTGATTGAAAAAACACACCTGACCTTGTGTCTTTGATCGGTTCAACAGTGGGCATCCTACCAACTGAACTGGACTGCATATCATTGTTCATAAGAGACATTTTTCCATTGTCAACTACTATGCCCAGGATGAGTTTTACATAAGCGATGACCATATCAATCTTATCACGCTCCGAACCTTGTAAATAAAACGAGAAGGAAAAGCTCGTCAATAAAACGAGAGGAAAAAACTCATCAATAAAACGAGAGGTAAAAACAGAATAACCTGCAAATAAATGCAGAGGGAACAAAATGCAAGAAGCAACACAGAACAAAAATACAAAAAATAACACCAAATAAAAAATTCCTACACAAAAGCCAAAACCACTGCACCACTCCCAACAAATCTCCCAACTCAATGTCTAAAAAACAAAAGCTCACTTCTCAATACACCACTTACCAACACCCTCGTGGTGTTCAATGTGTGTATATATATATATATATATATATATATATAATAATAATAATAATAATAATAATAATAATTTCTTTTTCTTTTCTTTAAGAGAAGCTCAAACTTGGCTATGGAGGTGGCTGGAGCTATGATGGAAGGTGTAGGAATTTCTTTCTTGATGGTTTATTTGAGTTTGCCAAAGGTAGTGCATACGGAGGAGAAATAAAAAACGGTACGGTGATGGAGGGAGGCGGAGAAAAGTAGATGGCAGTGGACGGCGGAAGGGGAGGAGGTTCAAAGGCAAATGGAGATGGAAGGTGAAGAACGTGAAAGAGGTCAAGCAAGAGAGCAAGGTAGTAGACGCCGCCTCCGCTAAGGGAAGGAGGAAGAGGAAGCGGAGGCAGCGTCCACCGGAGGCAAGGAAGAAAACAGGCGAAGGGAGATAGAAATTTTAGAGAGAAGGAAGATAGAAATTTTAGAGAGAAGGAAGAGGAAAGTAGGGTTTGCGTTACCTGGACTATTTTTCTTTTAACTACAAAATATTTATATAATTGTTTATGGTTTTAAAAAGCCTTATTTAATTGATATATTTATTTACCAAAATTTTATTCCAAAAGTCTATGTGAGAGGAACCCAAACTTGATTTTAAAACGAACCTATCGTATTCCCATATTTATTATATTACATTTTATCCAAACTTGACCCAATATTTGATCCAAAAATTATAACCCAAAGCTTAGAGTCAAATTCCCATTTTGCCATCATACTTAGCCGTTCATCTCATGGAGACCTAGGGCTTTGTTCCCCTCCATCCCTTCTCCTTCATTTCATCAGACAACAAAAATGAGACCAAGCTAGCTTAGGATTCCAACAAAAAACTCAGTAAGCTTCCTTATCTCATTTCTTCTTCCATTATCTTCTTCCCATTTTCTAATGCTATGTATGTGTTTATATGTGTATGTATGTTCTTGTTTGTGTTTCCTGGATTTGGGAGTCTTAAGAGGTGGTGAAGGAGATTTATCTTGAAGATTAGAAATGGAAGACTCTTGAGATTAAAGCTAGCAAGATGAGGTATAACCCATGGACATCTAAAATCTATTATTTTGATAAATGTCTGTGAAATGTGTTTATGTGTGAGGATGCTCTGGTGATGAGTTTATTTGATGTTATGTGCTTTGTTTGATGTGTATATTGATATATTGTTGATGGTTGAATGAGGTAATGTCATTGTTGGGGTGTTGAGGATATGCCAAGGTCTGGAAATGGTGTTTTTTTAGGAGTTGCAGGTGGAAGAAAATGGTGAGAGTCGGGATTCTGTCCCCTCTCTGCCATTTTCGCAGGCTCACTCGTAGGCCACAAGGCCCTGCGGGCACGACCTACGAGAAGAGGCGGGGCTACCCGTAGGCCACAGGGCCCTAGGTGCGCAGGTTACGAGTGGCGGGCCTGGGAGCCCTACCACTCAATGACCTTGGCCTCGCGAGGTCCTGGCGATGGGCCTTGTTGCCCTTGTTGCCAATCTTGCGGGGGATGAGGGGCCTATTGGTTTTGGGGCGTACCTCCTTGCCTATTGAGTCCGGTCACCTCGCGTTTGTGATCAAGCATGATATTCTTGATCTATTGGCTATCTATAATGAGATAAATTGTTGATTAAATGAAATATTCTTATTTGATATGTATTATTATGTGATCAAGCATGATATTCCCTTGTGGAATGATATTGACGGTAATAATGTGTTACCGGTATATTATTTGATTGTAATGTTGATACAGTGTTTGAGTACTTGAGTACAATATTGAGTGCAGTGCTCAGTGTACAAGATGAGTTGAGTGTTGTTTCGTCTAAGTTCAAGTGTCCTCCCTAAAAATGCTTTGTGAGCCTTTTTATCTTCCTCGGTACAGTAATGGGGCATCAATGCTGAGGAGCTGAACGTTGGTCATCAAGGCTGAGGAGTTGAACGTTGGGCATCAATGCTGAGGAGTTGAACCATTGAGCATTGATGCTGAGGAGTGAGGTGCCTTGGGTAGTTTGAACGTCCATTGTCTTGCCTTTGGGTCCTGCTAGTGGTTCCGAGTCGGGTACCCAATTATCCTGTCACCAGCCCCCCCACTCCCTAGCCAACGAGAGCGATTGAGGTGGTTTGGAAGTAGTTAAGTGTCTAAAAATTGTTTTTTTTTTTTGTTTTTTTTTTGAAGAGTACGAGTATTGTGGCTGAGGTCAGGCCTCGGCCAAACTTGATTCGCCGAGGTCAGCCTCGTTTGGCCAAGGCATGACCTCGGCCAATTAAATTTTTTATTTATATATATATATTTTTGTTGGTTTTGTTTTTGTTTTTTGTTTTTTCTTTTTTTTTATTTTTTTTGCCTTTTGTTTTTGTTTTGTTTTGATTTTTGTTTTTGTTTGTTTGCTTTTTTTTTTTTTGTCGCTCTGTGCGTGAGTTCACTTCGACCAGCCGTAGGTTCGGTCAAAGGTCAGCTCTCCTGTCAAGTAGCTAGCGAGATCGGATCTCGTGCCAGCCCTAAGGGACTAGAGTGTGGTGTTTTTGAAATCAAGCATCTGGCTTGACCAAGGAAAACACTCTCCCGTCAGGTAGCTAGCGAGATCAGATCTCGTGCCGGCCATAAGGGAATAGAGTTATTTTATTTGTTATCATTGTGGCCGAGGCACGGGGCCTCGACCATGGCGGAGGTGATGACCTTGGCCAAAATTAGCCGAGGTGAGGACCTCGGCAAAAATTGGCCGAGGTGACGACCTCGACCCAAATTGGCCGAGGTGATGACCTCGGCATATTTATTGGTGACGTTGCTCGGGGAGGTGACGCCACTCACCGCTTGAGGAGGTGACGCTGCTTGAGTAGCAGCGCCGCTTGAGGAGGTGACACCACTCACCGCTCGAAGAGGTGATGCTGCTCGAAGTGGTGACTCTGCTCGAGGTGGTGACGCCGCTCGAGCAGGTGACGGTGCTCGAGGTGTTGACGCTGTTCGAGGTGGTGATGCTGCTCGAGGTGGTGACACTGCTCGTGGAGGTGACGCCACTTGAGAAGGTGAGCAGCGCCACTTGATGAAGTGACACCAGCTTGATGAGGTGACACCCGCTTGATGAGGTGACACCCGCTTGATGAGGTGACGCTGCTTGAGGAGCAGCGCCACTTGATGAGGTGACACCAGCTTGATGAGGTGACACCCGCTTGATGAGGTGACGCTGCTTGAAGAGCAGCGCCATTTGATGAGGTGACACCCGCTTGATGAGGTGACGCTACTTGAGGAGCAGCGCCACTTAATGAGGTGACGCTGCTTGAGGAGCAACGCCACTTGAAAAGGGCGGATGCATTAGATGAGGTGACGCTGCTTGAGGAGCAGCGCCACTTGAGAAGGTGACGCCGCTCGTGGAGGTGACACCACTTGAGGTGTTGACGTTGTTCGAGGAGGTAACGCTTAATGTGATTGAGGTGGTGACCTCGCCCGTTTGATGAGGTGACGCTGCTTGAGGAGCAGCGCCACTTGATGCGGTGACGCCCGCTTGAGGAGCATCGTCACTTGATGAGTTGACGCTGCTTGAGGAGCAGCGCTACTTGATGACGTGACGCCACTCACCGCTTAAGGAAGTCCACG
Source organism: Ipomoea triloba (assembly GCF_003576645.1). Lineage (NCBI taxonomy): Eukaryota > Viridiplantae > Streptophyta > Magnoliopsida > Solanales > Convolvulaceae > Ipomoea > Ipomoea triloba. The sequence goes on from NC_044922.1 coordinate 21,521,398, forward strand.
GCTTGGATGGGAGCCGCGTTCACTCGGTAACGCCACTACTTGTAAGTCCACTACTTGGATGGGAGCAGCGTTCACTGGGTAACGCCACTTGTAAGTACACTACTTGTATGGGAGCAGCGTTCACTGGGTAACGTCACTGCTTGTAAGTCCACTACTTGGATGGGAGCAGCGTTCACTGGGTAGCGCCACTGCTTACAAGAGGTGAACGCACAAGTGAAGGAGGCGGACGCACTTGAGGAGGAAGCGCCCGTGGTTGTTGTTGAGTTGGCTACGGAGATCACCCTTGCGGCGATCTCCCACGCGGTTACTGTTGAGTTGTTTACGAAGATAACCCGAGGGGTGACCATTGAGCTGCCCACGAAGATCACCCGAGGGGTTACCATTGTTCACTCGATGAGAACCATGAGAGCTGCTGGATCCGGGACGACCATTGTTCACTCGATAAGAACCATGAGAGCTGCTGGATCCGGGATTACCATTGTTCACTCGATGAGAACCATGAGAGCAGGGCTGGATCTGGATTGCACCATCGACAGTGATGAGATGAGCTGGGTGTTTTGTGATTTGTGAAAAGTGTGGCTTGATGAGCAGGACACTGCTTGAAGAAGGCGACCATAGAGGTGTTTGTGATGTGTGAAGTTTGCCTGAGATATGATCTCGGCTCTCAATGAAAGCACCAATGACGGTAATAATGTGTTACCGGTATGTATTTGAGTATTATTTGAATATAGTGTTGATACAATGTTTTGGTATTTGAGTACAATATTGAGTGCAATGCTCAGTGTACAAGGTGAGTTGAGTGTAGTTTTGTCTAGTAAGAAGTGTCGTGTCTCTACTTTGCGTTGTGAGTCATTTTATTCCCCTCAGCGTTCAGCTCCTCAGCATTGACAGCATTGATGACCAACGTTCAGCTCCTCAGCATTGACAGCATTGATGACCAACGTTCAGCAACCTTAATGCTCCATTACTGAGCTGAAGGGAATAAAAGGACTCACAACGCAAAGTAGAGACAAGACACTTCTTACTAGACAAAACTACACTCAACTCACCTTGTACACTGAGCACTGCACTCAATATTGTACTCAAATACCAAAACACCGTATCAACGTTATATTCAAATAATACTCAAATACATACCGGTAACACATTATTACCGTCAGATATTATGAGATTAAATATGATATTTCCGTGAGAAATGATATCATGATTAAGTTATATGACTAAGTTTGATATTCTTATTTGAAATGAAACTATGAAATGAGTAATATGAATGAGCATGACATTCCACCTTGAAATGGAATTGTGAAGTGAATTATGTGATTAAAGTATGATGTTCCTAGTTGAAATGGAATTATGAGATAAGCTATGAGCTTAAGTATGAAATCCTTATTATTTGAAAGAATGGGATTATGAAATGATTTATGATGCTCCTATTTACAAATAGTACCATGAGTTGAAGAATGAAAATTTATAAAAGGAAAGTGATTTATAAAAGGAAAGTGAATGATATGCATCCTATCTTTGATGTTAAAATATCATGTTGGAAGTATGATGAGTAGAATAATCTATAATATTATTACTTGTGCATTTATTTGCAACCTCATGCATATATCTATGTTTTCCAAACCAAACTATGTTTATATAAAGATTGTAAATCTATTTTGAAAGCCCATGAAAGTGAATACACACACACACACACATATACACTCTTGCATTATAACTTTTTTAAAATCTATATCTATACTCTATTTTGACTACATGTGCATATATGTTTTCCAAACCAAACTATGTTTATATAAAGATTGTAAATCTATTTTGAAAGCCCATGAAAGTGAATACACACACACACACACACACACACATATATATATACACTCTTGCATTATAACTTTTTTAAAATCTATATCTATACTCTATTTTGACTACATGTGCATATATAAAATTATATATGATACTTATTCACTATTTTCGAAACTGTTATGAAGAAAAGTTTATAAAGACTATACCACCACTATTTTATAAAGGGATCTAAGAAAACTATATATATTTGGAGGATCCGATTGGACTGCAGTTTCTTCGGAAGAGATAATGAGATGAAATGATGAGATGCAATCTAGTAGAAAAATCTCGGATTATGTAGAGAAGTGGCTTGGTAGAAAAATCCTGGGCTTACTTTAGGGCTTGAGCTATTACTCGCTGGGCTTGGAATCCTAGTTAGGGGGTGTGCACACTTAAGGTAGCGGTCTTGATTCCACATGTGATTGATGAGTTAGAAAGCACCAGTTATTTCATTGAGCTCATGTACACACAGGTGAGGATGACCTCAACTCCCTTCATGTATGATTATGATGAGTTAGAAGGGACCAGTTCTTTCATTGAGGTCATGTACACGCAGGTGAGGATGACTTCAGCTCCCTTCATCTATGAGAATGATGATAGTATTTGATGGTATGTTTCCTCCAGTATTATTATAAAGAAATGACTATTTTCTTATGATGAGATTATTAATCCCAAGTAAGGTTTTGAGAAAGTATACTTATACTTTTGGCTACGAGCCACCTCTCACTTTGATGATGAGCATGATAGTTATGCATTATGATATGAGTAAACAATTTCCTTACCTTGTTTGTATAAAAAAATTCTTCATTAATGTTATAGTTATTCATGTAATTTAAACTCTATTCACCCTAGCATTGGAACCTTTTCTAAATTCATTCATAAGCATGTGAGTATGAAGTATGTGTGTTATTTTGTAATCGAATATGCTATGTGTGCAACCTCTTCAATGATTATGTCATTTGATATGGTATTCTCATGAATGTATATGTATCTAGTATTGTACGTCCATGATTCTATGTGATGCATAGTATTGTATATCCATGATTCTACGTGATATCTAATATGGTATATTCTATGAAGTTGTATAACACAAGTTGATGAACAATGTGATTATGTGTGTCAAACCTCAAGTTTTTCAATCTATATATGTATAAACTATTTTACAAGATGGAGTGGTTTATACTTAGCAATTATGCAAATCGGGTGTTTTATACTTGTTTTACCTAACCCATTTCAAGTTTAGTTTGATGTGTGCCGAGAGCGCTTGAGAAGTTAGAATTGAGTAGTCTTGTTTCGTATCTAGCTCCTAGGTAGTTGACTCTTATTGGTTATGTTCGTAGAGCATATGTTGACTCTAATATTTAGCTTTCCTTATTGTCTTGCCCTATGAGTTTGTATGGTGCCTAGACACCGGTCCATGACCTTATGTTATCTTTTGAGGATTATTAATGTTTAGCTAAATGATTTAGCCTTGTAGCTATCCCAGTATGGATAGTTATGGCGGTAGCATTCCCTTGTTTTGAGCTTTATCAATTTAATGATAGTAGCTATTTGAGTTTAATCTTCTATTTAAACCTTAAGCTTTAATGCTTTTAGCCTAGGCTCGCATGTGAATTTGGGGTGTTACACTTGTACACGTTATGAATAAGAGTGGAGTAGGCTTAGTTAACAGCTGAACCACTATAAAAATCTCTCTCTCTCTCTCTCTTTTACTTACGTTTTTTTATCATTCGTGCACTGCATATCATTTGACCAAGCCTAACGATTTTCTTGCACATTATCAAAACTGTGCAAAGTGAATATTAAAATTTGGATAACATTTATACCGCTGCAAAACACTTTGATCAAGTAATATTTCAAAAGAGTATTTACTTGCGAAAAAATTTTAAAAACCTAGTAAGAGTCTATTCACCCCCCCCCCCCACCTCTAGACTCACTTAGCAACCCTATCGGGATCAACAAGTGTATCAGAGCGAGTTTCTTATATCGGTGAACACTCTGTGTATACTGCCTAGATATCTCTTTTAACAAATCTGAAATTTTGGATTTTTACTTTGCACACCTTTTAAAATGGATCATCATCATTCTAGACATTTGATATTTAATCTTAACAAATTTGATGATTGGAAAATGCGCATGCAGGCTCATCTTTCGGCCATACACGAAGAGAGATGGGACATCATAACAGACGAGCCCATCAAAATCTTATAAGTTAACCTGAATCGTGCTGCTGAAGGGCCTGATGCTCAAGAAATGAGAACAAAGCCGAAGGCATCTCTTACATCCGAAGAACAGACCAAAAGTAATCTCGACAATATTGCCTGAGATATACTTTACAAGGCCCTAGACGAGTCATTGTTTCCAAGGGTTAGAAAGTGCAAGACAACGAAAGCTATATGGGACGTTCTCATGCATAGGGGTGAGCATCGGTCGATTTCGGTCAATAACCGAATAACCGACAGGATTTTTAAAGGCTTCATAACCGACCGAAACCAGCCGAACATTTAGTTATAACTGATCGAAACTGAATATGTCGATTTCGGTCGGTTATTTCGGTAATCGAATAACCGAAGATGTTAACCTACTCATACATTACACATACACTAATGACTCATTGCTCATAGTTTCATACACTCATAGGAGTCATAGTCTCATACAGTACCAATTTTCAAGATTCAAATTTCAAATTGAATAATAAACGAAATACAAAACTTTCAAATATTCAATACAAAACAAAGTTTAAATCCAAACATAAACTCCAGTTCTTCAAAGCTCCAGTACCATCAAACTGCCAATCCAAACTTGCTACTGCCAAATGCCAATCTTCAAAGCCAAAGACCTGCTACTGCCTACTTCATCCAAAAATTAAATAAATGTGAGTATATAAATTTGAGATGTTATAATGTATGTATACATAATCAATTAATAAAGTCTAAACAATTAGTAACTTGCACTGTCAAATGTCAATTGACTCTTGTTCTTCTATTCTTCTAATCAATCACCGGATCCAAACTCATTTTGGACATATCTAAATCATATCAAATCACAAACATTAAATAAATAAATAACAATAAGGAAACTATAATATTTAAGATAAAGAAATTATTTTGATACTAACCCATGTCAAGTTTATACATCTCTCCAACGTCATGCTCAACTAAATCATTCATTGAAATGAGATTTTCTTCCTGTAACCAATCTTGAGTGCACCAAGAGCTTGTACAATTTTAGGAGTTAATGAACTCCTATAAGTATCAAGCACACGTCCATCTGTGCTAAATGCAGATTCAGATGCTACGGTGGATATAGGAACTGCCAATATATCACGAGCCAGCATGAAAGAACGGGAAATCTATGAGCATTTTCTTTCCACCATAGGAAAATATCAAATTCACCACCACCAGTCTGAGTATCAAGCTCTTCATTGATGTATTTGTCCAATTCAGATTTCTGCTCCCCATGTCCAATCTCAACCAAATACTTTTGAAAATCAGTTTCAATGTTTAGAACATTATGTGTTTGATCATCACAATCCTCATTAATGACACTCAATGATTGAGAGAAATTGCTACCCTCACCTTGTGAAACTTTCAACAACTCATTGTATTCATTAAACAGCTGACTGACCACTTCTCTCAGTTTAGAACACAACACCGAAGCTTGATCAATTGAATACATTCTCTTAAAAAAAAATCAGCAAAGACGTATTTCCTTCTAGGGTCAAGAACAGTTGCAACATAAAGTAGCATATTCATTTTCTCAACATTCCCCCAATATTTGTCAAATTTCTCCTTCATTCTCTTTGCCATGGCACTAAATTGAGGGTCAGAACTCCTTTTCCAATCACGCAAAGTACAATACAATTCACAAATTTCAGGAAAGTATGCATTACAAGTCATATATGTAGTACCAGAAATTTTCAATGTGAAGTCATAGAACCGTTGCAAAAACTTGCTCATCCACCTAACATTTTCCCAATCATCCTGATCGGGTGTGCCATCATTCAACACAAGTCCATGCCTATAATTGTGGTCAATCTCTTCAAATCTCTCAAATGATCTTTCAAATTTTTGAGCGGCCTCTAACATCAAGTATGTAGAATTCCACCTACTGCTACAATCCATGCTCAACAAATATTTAGATTGAATTTTTTTCCAATTGTACAGATTCTTTAAACCTATGCAATCTAGCCGGTGATTGTCTCACATACCTCACCGCGGATCTAACACCAGCAATTGATTCATTCACTTCCTTCGACCCTTCCATGACAACCAAATTAATTATCTGTGCAACACATCTCATATGAATGAATTTTCCCTCTAAAACTGTTCCATTCACATTATTCAACTTCTTTCTCAAGTATGTAATAGCCACATCATTTGAACTAGCATTATCCACGGTAATTGTGAAAATCTTGTCTATTGCCCAATCACGCAAGCATTTTTCAATCATCTTGCCAATATCTTCACCTTTATGACTACTAATTGGACAAAAATTAATTATTCTCTTTTGCAATTTCCAATTATTGTCAATAAAGTGACAAGTAAGACACATATAATTTTCCCTTTGCAATGATGTCCAAGTGTATGTGGTAAGTGATACCCTAAGTGAAGACAATCGCATTAACTTAGACAACTTTTGTTTCTCCTCCAAATACATAGCATAACAATCCCTAGCAATAGTCCATCGTGATAGAACCTTAAACCTAGGACAAGCAATAGACAAGCATTTTCTAAATCCCTTAAACTCAACAAACTTGAAGGGCATTTCATGATTTATAATCATGAAAAATTAAAAAGTAATATTAAATGTGGTAATACTACAATTGTCAATGACTAAAATTGAATAACATTTGTTTGCAACAATTAGACATCTGTTTAAATTTTATCATTCTATTGTTTAATAGTGATTGTTAACCTGTAATTTAATCTTTTAATTAAAAGACTTTATGCGAGATGGAGAGAAATTACATGTTGGGCCAAAAAGTTTGAATGATTAAATTACATATTAGCCATCTGTGTTAAAGGTTGAATGATTGAACGTGGTCATTATGCAAATGAATAATGCTGGTACAGGAATGACAACCAAACTACCTAATATGCGCATATGGTTAGTAACTCAAATGATGTTAGAAGTGGTGTTGAAACAAACCATGCAAGTTTGATGGTTTCTTCATCAAATGATAATCCAAATCGACACACATGTTATTTGGATACTGGTTGCACGAATTATATGTGTGGCATGAAAGAGTTGTTCACCGAGCTTGACGAATCATTCGACACGACTGTCAAGTTCAGAGATGGTAGGATCGTTCTAGTGACCGGAAAAGGGAAAATACTCATCACATTGAAGAATGGAGATCACAAGTACATTTCTAATGTTTTCTATGTACTTGATATGAAGAGTAATTTATTGAAGATGGGGTAATTGACCGAAAAAGGGTACGCGATGGATATTTCAAACAATCAGTTTTCAATCATTGATAAACAAGGTACTCTGATTCTTAAAACCTATTTATCACAGAATTGAATGTTTATAGTGGATATTACTAAAGGTGAATATAAATGTTTGGGTGCAATTGTCGATGATGACTTGTGGCTTTGGTATCTTCGTTTTGGACAACTAAATTTCAAAAGTCTTGAACAACTTGCCAAACAGAATACAGTGTGAAGCTTGTGTTCTTGGAAAAAGTCATTGGTTACCATTCTATAGAGTTCCTTACGCCTCGGCCCGACAGTGCATCTGGGAGGATGTAAATCATAGTAACTCATAGTAACTCAGCTAAATACATAGAGCCCCCCTCACTTTGAGAGGTTGCTCTCACACTGCCGCTGGTGAGACTCGATCACTGGTCTTTCTTCTCAAACTTCACTCATATGACCAACTGAGCTGCCACTGGTAAAAAGTGGGTTTATTTGTTGAGAAGAAAAGATGAAGTGCTTGATTACTTTAAGAAATTTAAACCCTTTGTTGAAAAACAAAGTGATCATTTTCTTAAAGTTCTACAAAGTGATGGTGAAGGTGAATACACATCCAATGAATTTAAGATGTATTGTGAAGAACATGGGGTGCAACACAACACTACATTCCCGTACACTCCACAACACAATGGAGTGGTCGAGAGGATAAACATAACCATACTAGATATGACAAGAAGTCTTCTCAAAGTGAGATGTATGCCTAATTATTTTTGGGTTGGAGCAGTTGTTTGTGCAATTTATTTGTTGAATAGGTCACCTATTACGAGTGTATCTGGTGTAGCTCCTATTGAAGCTTGGAGTGGATTCAAACTAAATGTGAATCACTTGAAGGTGTTTGGATCAATTGCATATGCTCATGTATCCGCAACAACGAGTACAAAACTTGATGATAGAGTAGTGAAAACAATCCTTGTAGGTTTTAAGCAAGGATACTACAAACTATACAATCCCATTGCAAAGAAAGTGATTGTCAGTCGAGATGTTACCTTTGCAGAAGATGAAGCATGGAGTTGGAGTTGGAGTTGGAGTGTGGATGCAAATCAAGATCCATAAAGGCGAGTTGTTTATGTTCTTGACGAAGAACATGTTGCTATTGATGTTCCTTATAGAAATAGTAGCAGAACCATGTACTTTGTGTTGTAACATTAGTTACAACACCCATTGAACATCCAAGGAGATCAAAACGAACAAGGCAAATGTAAGTGCGCTTACATGAATACAAAGTAAGCAGTGATGATGAAATCAATGATGGTGGTGAATTGGTTCACTTTGCCTTGTTACTAGAAACTCAACATGTGAAATTTAAAGAAGCTAGTCAAAATCCCAAATGGAAGAAAACTATGGATGAAGATGGCTTCAACTGAAATAAATGGAACGTGGGAGCTAGAAGACTTTCCACAAAGTTACATGGTCATTAATGTGTAATGGAAGATCAAAATGAAGTCAAATGGTAAAAACCCTCCTAAATTAGAATTAATCGATGATGTTGGACCATCATTATAATTCTGATTTAATTATTGTTCTCTATTGATTTATTCTTTTTAGTTAGTTAAGATCCTACTTTATTGGGATTATACTTTCTAGGTTGCTTGATCCTATTTTCTAGTATTCAGACACCTATATAAAGGGTTTATGACAAGCTTTGTAATGAGACAAGAAAACAAGACAAGACATACTATCTTCTGCAATATTGTTATTATGTTATTTTCTTTCTATGTCGCGTCTACCGTCAGGGTTATTACAACATCAATTTCAACACACCTCTATTCTAGGTTTTGTGTTGCGTTCTTGACTTTAGGTATCTGAAAGAATGAAAATACGGTGAATGCTCTTACTTCTTCTTTAGAAGATATTCTCTTATTCATCGTATGAAATATCTTGTCTCATCTTTAGAACATTTCACGGTATTTTAGCCGTTTTAAAAATAATTTGTATTTTCTGTCTATACAAATTTTCTAACCATCCATCACTTCTAGTTTAAGTCTCTTCTGTTCAAGGTCCTTATAATAAAACTTCTTCTTTGATGAAATTTCTCTTTTGATAATTAAGCTTATCTATTAATTAACAAACTTGTATTTTAAGGATCGCTTAGCTGCAACACGGCAGAAAGCAAACTGTACTGGTAAGTGTGAAAGGAACTTCAGATTCAGCCATTACCATTGCATTCACCTACCAAGTAAATCTTGCTTGGAGCTCAATTAACGCAGCGTATGGTGCAGTCCTACTCACGAACACAGGCTCCTTTGTATAAGCCACAAATGGGAAATTGCATGGCGCTATCGATCCTCATATGGCAAAAGTCATGGAGTGCAAGGAAGCTCTCACTTGGCTAAAAGACCTAGGTGTAACCTCAGTAAGATTAGAATCAGATTGTGCCAGTGTGGTATCAACATTGAATCAAAAGCAAAAGGATCTTTCCTACATTGGTTATATTGTTTGTCTGTGTTTTGATATCATGTCATCTTTTCAAGTTATTGTTAGTTGTTTTATTAGGAGACCAGTGAACATGTTAACACATACCTTAGCTAGAGTTCCAAGCTCCTAGTCTAATTCTCTTTTTTGGGATACTTATCCTCCAGAGTGTATCCGTTCATTCTTTCCTTTGTTGAATTAATAATAGCGTTAGTTTTTTGTTTTCAAAAAAAAAAAAAGAAAAACAAACTTGTATTCTAATTAATCAAGCATATCTTTTACTATAGCCTTCTTTTCACAAAACTATATCTTTTGATTTGAGAACTCTTCTAAAAATTTGCAATGTTTAATTTGAATCTTGAATATCTTAAAAGTTCACACGTGAATTTTTCTACTACTTTACAATTTAGGTTATTTTTAGATGAAATTTTGCAACACAAATTTTTATCATAACAATTTTATTAAAAAAGTAAAATATATTTGAACTTGAAAATTTAATTTCTTATACAATAGGTAGCCTCACTAAAATCTATTTAATTATATTTGTTTCTAACCTATCATATTTCCAATTTTACATTTTTAGAGATTATATTTACTAAAAACTTATAATAGATGAAATTCGATGAATATAAATAAAAAAAAAACTAAATAACTATTTCTAAACCCAATCCTCAAGATTGATTCAAGTAAATAATAGATATTATATTTACGTCTAAACCCAATTCTTAGGATTGATTCAAGTAAATGTCACTTGCCCTGAAGATAATCATCTTCAAATCCCACACATAAAAATATCTTTCTAAAAATAAGGGTAAAAAAGAAATTTAGTGCAATCTTCTAGATTGCCACTATAGTGAATATTCTGTATAATAATCTCATGACTCTTCTGCTAGAGCTCATGTGGTTGAATCTTGACACTATATTTTGTCAAATATTCCTAAACACATGAAATTAATCGAACGTATTCTCATGTGAACAGATAACAATATATAGTAAAGTAGAAAGAGGCAAGAAATTAAATACCTAGAGAACCATCAAATCTATTATTAATCATCCATCGTTCCAATATGTACATCAAAGTTTCAGTATAACTACAATACTAAGAAGAATGAAGATGTATTATAATAATATAATACCTATAGTAATGTCCACATATATTTATTTACAATAAAATTAAATTATCTTCACATTTGATCCCGTAACTATTAAAAAATGTCCACATTTAATCTCTAAATATTTTTTTCATGTTTGATGCATTACTTTTATTTTTAACTACATTTAGTTATTTAAACAATTTTTTCGTAAAACTAATTGGAATACAACATATTTTTAATTGAGTAAATACCCAAAATGGTCCCTCAACTATACTATAATTCACAAATTAGTCATCAACTATCAATTTTATCAATTAAATCCTTAATTATTCAATTCTTACTCAATAATTCGCAAATTAATCCTTCGTTGAGGAACTTATTGAGTATGAATTGAATAGTTGAGGAATTTATTGAGTAAGAATTTAATAGTTGAGGACTTAATTTGCTAAACTTGATAATCAAAATGTAATTTGTGAATTTTGCTATAGTCGATGGACCATTTTGAGTATTAAGTCTTTTTAATTCAAGTCAATCAACTTGTATATTTTAAGAGAAAATGTATGATATTAAATTAAAAATATGACAATTTTTTTTTTATTTTCTATTGAAGATATGATCAAAAAGGCCAAATTTATAAAGAATTGAAAATTGTGTACTGAATGTGCTAAAAAATAAAAATCATACACTAAATATTTAAAAAAATAATACTTTTGTTTTTAATACAACTAACTCTATTACTTAGGCTCAAACTCATGATTTCTTAGATGAGAGAGCCACTACTCTACCATCTAAGCAGAAGGTGCTTGGCATTAAAAAAAAAATACTATGGTCCTGGGTTCACCTTGCAAGGTGGACTCAGGTCTATATTCACAATTTAAAAACTCTATTTTCACAATTTTAGAATTCTATGTTTTTAATTTTAAATCTCAATATACAAAATTACATTACTCAATATTCACAATTTTTGAATTCTATATTCACAATTTTGTTATATAGATTCAAAAGTTGTGGTATACTATTTAATATAAAGTTATGAAATTGTGAATATAAAGTTATGAAATTGTGAACACAGAGTTCTGAAATTGTGAACTGTAATTGTGATTATGAATATAGAGTTCAAAAATTGTGAACATAGAATTCAAAAATTGTGAACATAGAATACTAAAATTGTGAACATAAACCAGGGTCCACCTTGCACGGTGGACCCGGGCCAATGGCATAACAACCGACATAACAGTCACCAGATCAAAAGTAAAAACAATTCTGTTATAAAACGTATATGTATTGTGTATTTATCATGGTTAAAAAATTCAGGGCGCGAATTAATCGGCGCTTAGGCGTCCGTCTATTTTTTATTTTAATTTTAATTTTTAAATATTTTTTTAATTTTTTTAATTACTCCGTATAATTTTTAACACTTGATAATTATAAACTATTTAATATTTTAATTGTTAATACTAAAATATTAAATATTAACTTAAAAAACATCTAAAGATTCAACAATTTAAGGTTATTTCGCTCAAAACGATACCATTTTGAGTGATATAATTCATTTAAAAAGATAGAAAAAATAGCTAATTGGTTGACTAAGTAACCTAGTCGGTGTCTAGACTGTCTAATCGGCCTAGTCGACACCTAAGAGGCTTAGATGGTCATCGTTTTGGCGGCCTAGTCAGCCGCCTAGCCAGCCAGACGTCTAGACCACTAATTATGGTAACACGATAGGCGATTGACGCGCACCTAGCGCCTAGACTAAACGGAATAATATTTATACAATTTGACTCCTTTTCTATATATTCTGTATTTTTATTTTTTCAATATAACTGATCAGATATTTTTCTTTTTCCTTTTTAAGGCCTGAAGTCCTAAACAGCCATTTTCTCTTTCTTTGCTATTCGCGTCTGTTTAACTGTGGGCGTATATATGTATATATAAGCGCTGAAATGGGCAGCTCATCTTGATAAGTGAGGGTACGGTGCTCGTACTTCGCTTCCAATAAGAAGCTTCCGCCGGCGATTGTTTCTCTGACTCGTCGGAGAACTGAACAACTTTTGAACTTCCGGCAACGTAAGTTTCTTACATCTTTCATTGAAATTTGTACTAATTATAATCTTTTCCTGGGCTTTTCTTTTACTTTGGCATTTGGGTTGCTGTTATGATCCCATTTTTATGGCGATAAAGAAGAAAACAAGAAGTGGGTATAATCATTGTAAGCTTAGTCTTCGAAATTCGGGTGTTTTCGAGAAAAATTGTGAACATGGGTTAACTAGGAATGGCCGGTTTTGTGTTTGCAGGTTACGATTTGAGTTGAAAGGTGGAAAGCAGAGATCTTTTTCAAGGTTGCGAGAAAAAAATTATTCATTTTTGTTAAAGTTCTCAATGGTTTTTATTTTTTCTTGTTTTCTCAGATTGGTCTGTGTTTTCTTTGTTTAGGTGCGAAAATGGGAGTGAAAGTTGCGATTACGTGTTTACATTGGTCAAAACCTTCGGCGGCGCAGTCGCCGTCTTCTTCTCATGCCCTCACCTCTGCTACTTGGAAAAGGCGTAATTTTACAAGCAGTGAAGGTGGTCTCACATGGCGGTATGTGCGTAATATATTATTGCACCGGTCGGCTCTACTGGGGCCCAATTCAATGAGGCTTTTCAGGTCCTTCTCTACTGAGCTGCCGAAACGCAGAGCGCGTTCAATCACACGCGCCAGCTTAGACTCGTTCTCAGACGAGGAGTTCTCCAAGAAAATTCAAGAATTGGCTCTGAGGTTTCAGTTGTCTGGTGATGAGTATGAAGATTCGGAAAAGGAGGAATTAGTGGGTGATTCTAGGCAAGAACAGTATGAGAGGAATGATTCCATGTTTTTAGAGCCACCGGATTGGGTTGAGAGGGAGGAGATTATTCCAGAATGGAAGGCAAATAGTGTGGATCTCCCCTTTTCTCTTAGGATTATAAAGAGAAAAAAGCAGTGGGAAGAGGGGTTTCACGAAGAAGAAGAAGGGGAGGAGTTAGTCTCTTGCTCTGTGAAGAGAGCGTTTTCGAATATGGTGTTCATAATCCGGGAACTCCATAGCTATACGTTGCAGATGAGAGAAATGTTGTTTTATGAAGATTTGCAGGGGGTTTTAGTGAGAGTTCAGAAGGAGATGCACGCCTCTTTTGTGTGGCTGTTTCAACAAGTGTTCTCGCGAACCCCAACTTTGATGGTGTATGTGATGATACTGCTCGCCAATTACAGTGTCCATTCCATGGCAATGACTAATGGTGGTGCCGCCATTGCTGCACCGCTTCCACAGCAGCCTTATGCAGCTACGGGGGAGGCGGTTTCCGTGATGGAAGATCAAACTAATCCAAAACAAAAGTTCGATTCTTCTTCCATTAAGACCTTTTCGGTGTCCTCTTCTAATGGGAAAAGTACTTGTATTGGTGGAAGCAGTGGTGGTGGTGGAAAATTCAGGCCAACCACAGGCGCTACAGATGACGATGGGGGGACGTTTAACTCGCGACTCTCCTCTGATTATCACCAGACTGTTTTCCCTGATGGGTTGTCCACAATCGGAGGAGAAGAGTCGGTTTCCGGTCAGTGTGACTTGGAAGAAGAGTTGAGGTTATGGAATTCTATTGAAGAAGAGGCTTCAAGAATGCAGTCTGAATTAAGAGATGAAGCTTTGGATCATGAGACCGTGATCGGATTCGTATCGCCAATAAATGCAAAGATTGAATCAGATGATTATACTGATTATTTCAGAACAGAGCTGATGTATCAAACCGGACTCGCCCAAGAACCGAACAACAGTCTTTTGCTTGCCAACTATGCTCAGTTTCTATTCCTCATTGCCCAAGATTATGACAGGTAAAAATTTTCTTCTATTTTAGATTACTTTTAGTAGTCAATTTGTTTTCCTAGCTATATTAATCAATCTTTGCATTAGTTGGAGGATATTGTATGTAGTCCATGACTTTTATGCTTCCTTGCTTGTAAAATGGTCAAAGATATGTTGCTTCATTTAACAAAACTGTTATAGTGGGTAAGTAAATGAACCTTAATGGACTACTTATCGGGTATAATTTGAATTTTTATAGAGGTTGAATCTTGATAAGGGAATATGTGGTGTAAGGCTGCAATGTAACCTCTACAAGTTGATTGGATGATAGCAATTTGCCAATTTGTAGCATCTCTGATATGCTGAAAATATCATCAATCTCTATACATTTAAATCTTTAGTCCCTATATGGCTATACTTCAACGTCGTGGACCATATATAAACTTGTGCATGATTTGGAAGTACCTAAATGTATTGAATTTGTGAATGCTATATTTGGAGATATCAGCTTTCAGTTGTTATACTGTGGACCATGGTCCACAATGCATTGTGGATCATGGGTCATGATTGATATTGCAGTTGTGTTGAATTGATACTGCAGTTGTGTTGAAAGGGAACTACAGTTGCGCGGAACAGAAGCCGTGTCATCCATCTGGAATTCTAGTTGTTTTGAACGGATACTGCAGTTGTATTGAAAAGATACTGCAGTTGTGTTGAACGGATGAATGACCTCTGTTCCGTGCAACTGCAGTTTTTTTTCTAACACAACTGCAGTACCTTTTCAACACAATTGCAGTATCTGTTCAACACAACTGCAGTATCAGCTATGATCATGGTCCACAATGCTTTGTGAACCATGGTCCACCATATAATTTGGGGATGTTGACCTGTGTTGTTGAAAACAGAGCGGAGGAATATTTCAAGAGAGCAGCTGCAGTGGAGCCTAAGGATGCAGAAGCATTGAACAAATATGCAACGTTCCTGTGGCAGGCGAGAAACGACATCTGGGGTGCAGAACAGACGTACCAGGCAGCCATGGATGCCGACCCAAACAACCCCTTCTATCCTGCCAATTATGCTCATTTCCTGTGGAACACGGGGGGCGAAGACACCTGCTTTCCTCTTGACACTCCTGATGCCTAATCCCAAACCAAACCTAGAAAAATATAAGCATACACATAGTTGTTCAATATTTGCTTTTATGAAAGTTTTTCTATGAAAGTGAAATTGGCAGGATTTCGTTTTCACATGGGCTGCTGCCAGGCTTGGCGTTTTCTCTTTGGTTTTTCAGATTTTTATAAGCTCACTTGGTATGAAAGCTGGATGATAGGGTTGCATTTTATTGTAAAGGCAGACCAAACAATTTTAGTGGGTTTTTCAGAGGATGGCTGTTTTGTCGGCTTCTCTCTCGTCTATCGCTCCGAAGACGTCATTTTCAGCTGCTTGATTTGACGATCTGAAAGTGCCAAAGAGGACCACTCTCAACTTGGTGTTTTTTTTTTTTTTTTTTTTGGCACAGTTACTTGAGTTGTATGTTCTTTGTAAGTTTCAACAGAATCAGATGGCCAAACTGTAATTAATACAACGCTGATAGATGCTTTAAACAAAATTTTGAAACCAACTTTCTTTTTAGAAGTAAAATGGCCGTTTGCAAATTGCAATAGAAAAAAAAAGAAAAAAAAAAGTAATTGCATCTATGAATTAATTTTGCATACACTTATAAGTTACATAGAAAAGTAAAAACAATTGATTCAAGTTGCATATGGCAGGGGTGTCATTCGGTTAACCGAACTGATTTAACCTAATTTTTTAAATCTTTAATCATTAATCGAACCGAAATTTGTGTTACCGAATTATCCGAACCGAAATTTTTTTTCGGTTAATTGGTCGGTTAACCAATTAACCGAATTTTTAAAAACTAAAATTTTAAATCCTAAAATTAACACCTAAAATAATAAATTCATAACAAAATATACAAAAACAATACAGTAACAACACTTAAACATAAAAACCAGGGTTGCAAAAATCGCCCGCGTCGAGGAAGGCCGGAATCGGCCTCCTAGGCGGCCGAACTGACGAACAGTCTCCGCCATTTTTTATTTTTTATTTTTACATTTTTCCCAAATCCCTAAATTCATTAGAACGCCTAGTAGCTCCGTCGAACCACCATCATTTCCCCCACGCGTAGTAGTTCCGCCACGAGGCCACCCCACGCGACCACGCCGGCACGCCCCTCCACCGGCCGCCTTCACCTTCGCCTTCCACCGGTAGTGTCCTTTAAAAAATAAAAACAGAAGCAGTAGATGTAGATCTGTAGCCTATGGGTGAGAGAAAATAGAGTAGCAAACATGAGGGAATGCTGAGCTTTTTGGTAATGGTGATATACTGTTATGGTGTTTCTTTCTGAGTTTTTGGTGTTATGTTATGGTAATGGTGAAGACCGAAGAGCAGGGAGATGACGGTGAGGGCCAACAAGAAAAAAGAAGAGAGAGATTGAGTGGAGTGGTTGTCTTGGGAAATGATTCAATGAATAATGACAAAAGAGAAGTGAAAGGCTTTTTGGTTTTTGGGAAATGAAATATCAAAATGCTTGTGGTGATGAAGGCTTATTAATGAAAGAAATTTAAAAAAATAAATAAATAAATAAATAAATCGCCTAGGCGCCCCCTTGGCGCCTAGGGGGCGCCTAGCGTCTTTTTCAACCTTGATAAAAAACACAAATTATAAACTCCAAACATCCATAACTTCAAATCTTCAATCCATAATATATATAAATTCGGTTAACCGACAATTTTGAACCGAATTAATCGTTAACCAAATTTTCAAGATTCCTTTAAAATTCGGTTTGGTTACGGTTAACCAAAATTTTTCGGTTCGGTCGGTTAACCGAAATTTTTTGGTTCGGTTGATTAACTGAAATTTTTCGATAGTTTGCACACCCCTAATATACAGATATACAATGAACAAAAGTAGAAGTAGAGATACATAAGGATACAAATGGTAGAAAATATACCTCCTCAAGGCCAAGGTTGAAAGGACACAACATTGAGCTTGTCTCTCAACAACCTGGTCTTTGGTGGAGATGAAGTTAATTTGCAGATCACCTAAGGCCACCTTATCACAAACAAAGTGGTAATCAACTTCATCGTGCATCGTCCTAGCATAAAAGACTGGATTGACAAAAAGATAAGTGGCTCCCAAATTATCACACTACAATCGAGGTGGAGTAGACAGAGCAAAACCAAGTTCGCTTAGAAGAGAAACAACCCAAGAAACATCAGTTGCCACATCCACCAATCCCTTGTATTCTGCCTCAATGGAGGACCGCAGAACAATACGTTGCTTCCGGCAGACCCAAGAAATACAACAAAGTCACTAGCCCAGTCTGAATCAGAATAGGCATGCAAATCAGAAGACTCCAAGGAACGCAACTGTAAACCAAAGTGCATAGTACCATTAACATACCCGAGCACACAATTCATTTTAACCAGTGTGTTACAGTCAGGGAGTGCATATGCTGACAAAGCTGATTCACTAGAAAAGACAAGTCAAGAGTGCGTTTACTTTTAGGAAATTTTCAAAAATTGAAAATTGAAAACACTGGAAAGGGGTTTACTTTTTGTTTTCTAATTTTGAAAAGTGAGAATAGTTCTCCATTTATTAAGAAATTAGAAACACATCTAAAAGTGATTCTTTGATTTGAAAACACACAGCTGAACAGTAAAAAGAGCTACAGTAATGGGATCCTAGCAGAAATCGAATCCTAGCAGCAACACTTTTCTTCTTTCTTTCTCCCTGTTCTTCTTCACCCTCTTCCTTTCTGATTTGAAAACACACCTCAGCCCCCTCAATCACCACTTTTCTTCTTCACTTTCTTCACAGCTTCAATACCTCTTAAGAGGTTGTTCTCAGTAGTCCGATTTCCGTAGTCTAGGATAACAGGTTCACCTTTTACTCTCAACTCTTGAATAGGAAAACACCTTTTACTCTCACCCTTTTTGTCTCCAAAAACGCAGCTTAGCCTTAGGTTTTTGGGAAAATGAGCCTTATATAGTGGGAGCAAAAATAGGGGCAAAATAGACAATTCCGCGAAACAGAATTTTTGCTGTCACAAGATTCTCGACGCGTCGAGACAGGGGCTCGACGCGTCGAGTCTGAGGCTCGACGCGTCGAGCCTAGCTCTTGGCTCAATTCTTCACGCATTAAAGTATTTCGTCACGACAGGCGGGATTCCGGACGCGTCTAGCTCTAAAATCAACATTCTTCGTTCGTTTTGACTGCAATCATGCCTTCAAACATCCCTTTGCTTTGCGTTTGATCTAAAAATGGCTTCAAAATACTAACAAACGCCTTAAAACACTCAAATAAAGAATGAAACCATATCTAATTGAGAAAGCAAGGAATATGCATTGGAGATAGCAATATAATCCATTTAAGCTCAAAAGTTGATTCAAATCCATTAGAAAAATATGCACAATTGAGATTATATCACTTACTCTTTGAAAGATATGATGATATTAAATCCTATGAAGGGCTAGACTCTGGGATAGGGGCTAGGAAGGATGGAGATTTTGTGTTCTGATCTATAATGTTAAATGAGTTTTGATTTCTTGGGATTATTGAAATTGTGTGTATGTTTTGGATGTTCTTGTTGGATCGAGGGCCCCGATCACTCCAGGGTTCTAGGATCATTCCTTTGGCGAGATATCGCGAAGGGATGAGAGCCCACTGCGCGTCTCCCGCCCTCAATCTGAGAAGATGAGGTCCGGAGGGAACTTGTAGGCAAAGTGTTTGATAATATTCCCCAACCGACTGAGGATTGGGAGCTTGAGTGTGACGCCACTCAGGACCGTGTTCCGAGCTCCTTCAATCGTATCCCAAGGAAAATCGAATCTCTCCCGTATGCATTGAAACAATCTCCATGATATTCTAGCCCCCATCCGCCTTTAATTCATATTTATTTCTTGAGTTCACCAAACCTTGCACTCTCTTTATCATGTTCACTTACACTCTATATTCCCTACCCTTGCATTGTCTAAACTATAAAAGATAGGAAATCATATTCTCCAATTTGCCATCCACGAGAGACATGACACTTGGGGAGCTTAAGACTCTTCGTTTTAACACAATCTTTCACTTCATTCCACACCACACCTCACCACTAAATTGCAAATCAATCTTTTCAAATACTGTCCAAGTGTACCTAGAAATGTCATCAACAATAACCAAAGTATATTTCTTACCGCATATACTTACTAGGTCTACTAGATAAAAAAAGATCCATGCGTAGTAGACTTAGAGGTCTTGAAGATGATTCATGTAATTTGGATTTGAACGATGGCATGATTTTTTGTCTCTTTGGCATGCATCACAATTCTAATCCTTTTTGTAAACAATGTTGGGCAATCCTTTAACTAGCTTATTCCTTGCAAGCTTATTGATGGTTTTGAAATTTAAATGATTAAGCTTCTTGTGCTATTTCCAACTTGTTATGCTTGAATTGTTTGGTATCAAGCATACTAATTCCTTAGTTGTAAATTTATCTTTGAAAAATTCTACAAGATATCCTTTATCACAAAATTGACTTGTGCTAAGCAAGTTGAACTTCAATCCTTCAACATAGGATACATCTTCAATTCGTAAACCATTCTTGATAAAGGTTCCAGATCCTTTAGTTATTCCATGTTTCTCATTTCAACCAAAAATAACTTTTGGTCCTTTGATATTTTTGAAGTCTAATAAATTGTCTTTATTTTTGGTCATATGTTGAGAACATCTATATCAAAGCACCAAATTTCATGCAATAAAATTAAGCACATTTAGGTACCTAGATTTGTTTGGGCCATTCTCTGTTAGCAATCATAGGCATCCAAATCCACCTAGGTCGCATTAATCCAAGATTAGATGATTTGTAACCATTTGAAATTTTATAATCACAATGGAATTTAGAATAGAATTTTGGTGCAGATTTTTGAAAATTTGCATTACTATTTTGCACCTAGGAAGCAAATTTTTATTTGAGCTTATGAAAGTCAGCAAACCCAGACTTAGTCCATGGTTTGGCTCCATACAACAAAATTTGTCCTGCGGGATATAATTTCCCAACCCCAATCCTTGGAAATCTTCTCATAGGATAATTTCCCAACCCCAATCCTTGGAAATCTTCTCATTTTCCTATGAGGTCTTTTTTGCATTTTACTCATTGGTAAATCTCTTTTGAGAAAGAAAGTTTTGCTTTTTCTATTCGTATTACTTTGCCGAAATAGAATTGTAGGGTTTCGACCTTATAGTAGATATTTGAGCATTTATTTGATTTGCAATTCCTTGTCACATTGTGTTGTCCTGGCCTTTAACAAATTTTACTACTTGAACTTTATTAATTAAAGGCTAAAGTGTCATCCTGCATCATGAACCATTCTTGATTCTTCATGTCGCACATTGATCGTTCATAAGTGACTTTTAGATACACAAATCATTATTTTATTTTCATCTAGAATTTTTTACAGGTTTTTTTATTTTCCTGATGACATGGCACCGGTGATGTGCTGATGTGGATTTTTTCTTTTAAATGATTATTTGTTTGGTCAAAGAAGCTTACTCATTGTAGGAATCTTCCTTAGGCCTTCTCCATCGGTGACTTTTGGCACAGGTTTTAAGAACAATCAACCAAAGCTTAGTTTCTTTCACAGATGGGAGCATCGGGTTTTGGGGAGTTCTTTCTCCTGCAAGACTCCAAATTTTGTCAGGCTTTATATAAAAAAAAAAAAAAAAAATCAGTACGGTCGGAGCCCAGAGGACTTGCAGGCGGATTCTGCCAAGGAAAAAATGGAGATTACAAGGACGAAAATGGAGAGAAATTTCATTACCATTGTTTTGAGTTGAAGATTTTGTTCAACTCTTGGAGATTGAAGCTCTTCTTCTCATAAGGCTGGAAAGAGAGATGGGAAGGGGAAGAAATAGGGAAGTCTTGGGGGTTAAGGAACCATGGGTGAGTTTTAAGGTGCTGGGAAATGGGCGGAGGAGAAACCAGAGCAGCGCCAGAGAAAGCAGGGAAGAAGAAAACCTTTGGGTGTTTGGACTGCAATTTTCATTAATTAATAAATCATCAAGAATTAATGCTCTATAAAATATAAATCAAATAAATAAAGAAATAAATAAAATATAGAATAGTAAAATTGTGGGACCATAAACAATTGAGAAAAAGCTATAAACTAATGTGGAGAAAAGATTTTGTGATTGAGTGAGATAGTAGATGATAAGGTGGACATTAGAATTCGCAAAAAATTGGAGAAAAATCTTAGACTATTGAGGAAGGCCTTAGCAGAATCCTCCGCGGCGGTGTCCAATAACGGCTCAATCACCGGCCTCCTCAACAGCTCCAAGCAGTACGCGTCCCGACTGCTCCGATTCCCACTGCCTTCAGCGCCAATCTTTAGCCCCGCCGCGAACGAACGGAACTGAAAGAAGAAGCCGGTTGCAGTGAACTCGCTGGAGAATAAACTGAAACGATTTCAGTATAAATCAATCTAAACGAGAATAGTGATGAATAGATAATGCAATCTAAAGAGCGATAATTTGATGAATAATTTCTTGGTTATTTTGATTAGGGTTAATTCCATTTTTTGTTCAAGATTTATAGGTGGCAGTCCACTTCTAATCCTTTTTTTTATTAAAACATAAACTTTTGGTCCTAGTTTTATTGTGACATGACCATTTGTGGTTCTTTATCAACAAAGCAGTTTAAATATTGTTAAATACAAAAACATTTCGGTCTTCAATTTTGATGCTTTCAAAAATAAATAAACAAAAAAAATATAGATGTTCGACAAAGTTTGTATAAAAAAGATTGAAATGCCTTTGTATTTAACGATATTTTAACGATTTTGTTGATGGATGACTAAAAATGGTCATGTAACAATAATACTAGGACTAAATGAGAATGTTCTAATAAAAATGGCTAAAAGTGGATTGTCACTTATAAATCTAGGATAAAAAATGGAATTAACTCTTTTCATTAAAGAGATTTGTTTGCAAGCGTTGAAAACGTATGGTGAATAGTTGTAAGAAGAAAATATTTAGTTATAATAAATGTAACTTATATTTGTATATGATTGAAAGTAATATTAGATTTAATTAGTATATTGACACGATGACATAAATTTGAATCAAGCATCTGCCACTGGGAGAATTTTCCACTTTGCAAAATTGATTAATCAAATCAAATGAAGCTGTAGGTGTGAAGTAATTAACAATGCATGCACTTGAAGGGAACTTTCACCTAAAATACAGAAATAAAGCATATGATCTGACTTTCCTCTTTAAGTTCAAGAAAAATCCAGGCAGTAACCGTTAAAGCAGTAGAAAACAAGGAGAAATTGCAGTAGGAAGAAAAAAACAAGGAGAAATTGTAGCTCGAAGGGTCCGAAATACTCTCAAACGTCATTAAATTGTTTTCTTTTGTTGAATTGGGCGGTACATAAATGCTGGATGATTTTGTTGGGGAGCATTTGTCTCGAGGAATTAAGGAAACATGATTAAGGCTGAACCTAGGTGATGCCCTATGGATCAATATCAGTCAACATCATCTTAGGTTAATAATTGATTGCGAGTACAACAGTTTTTCCTCAAACATGGGGTCGCCCGCAAATAGTAAAAGAATGATACACCTACCCCGCTACTCATTAAGTATTAAAAAAATGCACCAATATTGTTAAGAAATGCACAATAATGAAATGCACAAGTGTTACACAAAACTAACATCATAATTCTCGCTAGATATTCTATCGCAAAGTTTGTCTTGCACCATAAAATTTCATCGTTGATGGATACCCACGACTGGGGTACCCTACCCGAAGGGCCCTGGTATCTGGAGCCCGCCGACTGGCTGGACCTTTCCAACTTGTGGCCTGGGCGGGAGGTCTTGAGTGGCCCGATTGACGCAAGTAGTCGGGAAGCGGTGTCCGACTGGGTGCACCCCAAAAGGCGATGATAATAAAGAATCAGGCATTTATGCCGGATTTGCGGGGATTCTTTTCTAATTCATATTTGACAAGTATTTATAGCGACTTGGTAGTTTAAGTAGCTTTCCTAATGTTATATTTGTTAAGATCTTTCCTTGTTTCCTTACCAAGGCCTATTATTCTAGTATAAATTAGGGGTGTAAATGAGTCGAGCCGGCTCGATCAAAGCTCGGCTCGTTTAATAATCGAGCTCGAGCCGAGCTCAAATATTTTAGGCTCGTGGCTCGTCGAGCCGCTCGCGAGCCTTATATATATATATATATATATATATATAATATCTAAAGACAGCCACATTCAGATTTCAGACACCTCCTCCTCCTAAGCTTCAACCCTAATTTCTAGATCTAAAGACAGCCACATTCACACACCTCCTCCGCCTCCCTGCGAGCGACTCTGTGACCTTCTCCACATCCACCTCCACCTTCCTGTGAGTCCGCGACTCTGCGACCTTCTCTACCTCCCTGTGGCTCTGTGAGTAACGAACTAGCGAACGCCGACGCAACCAACGAGGACAACAACAGTCGACGAGGACTCATTGCTCAGTGCACATTCCTTACTCCTTAGTCACTCACGTCAACGGTTGTTAGCGGCACACCCTCATCCCTATCTCTTCCGACATTACTCCGGCGAACAATAGCTTAGCGAGGGGCGATTGGTATATTTTTTTTACTGTTCGTTCTATTTCATATAACCTAGTTTATTTGTTTTGGGTGTCTTTGTGCTGGACTCGGATTCCTTATCTGATTTATGGTTTTCCTATGAAATATTCATGCTAAATTTCATGATCTTCTAAAATATTGAACTAACTGTTTTTATCTCATATTATTGTGACTGACAATTGTATTAAGGCAATGCTCTTTATTATTGTGATTGACATTGTCACTATCATTATTATCAAGGTTGGTAGCTTCTCACATACTCCTGATTTTGCTTCCAGTTTCTTTGGTACATAGTCTAGTTATAAAAAAAAAAAAAACTGAGAATGCATTCAAGTGTAATATAATTTATAGATCTAGGTTGAAGTTTTAGGCTGTTTAGGCCATTATTATTTGCATTCTAAAAGAACAGCATACTCTCATAGCTTGTGATATCATCTTCCTTTATTCTATTGGAAGTGACACAATGCTACCAGAATCATCATTCTCAAAAGGTATGGTGCTCTACTCTTAACTTTCTTTGTGTTTTTTTTTTTTTTGTGTTAACTTTCTTTGTGTTAAGAGTGAAGTTTATGAGATTAAAGAGTATAAAGATGTTTGAATTTGCAGTATTTTAGGGGTGAGAAATGCAAGACCCTCTTCATTTGTTGAAGCTCAATCCCAGCTTGATTCTATCTAGAAGATGAATATTAATTTTCATTTAATTATAGCCTTGAGGTTCCAAAGAGCTTCACTGACTTGCAAATGAGGTTAATGAAGTTTTTTTTTTAAAACTAATTTTTCTAATTCCTATGTTTGTCTAGCTCATTTTATAAAGTTCGCCTTTTGTTTTAGATTCAAATGGGAATTAGGAGTTATTTTTGTGATGGAGCAGCAACCGTCTTCCACCATCCCCACAGGAATACCCAATTTTAGGTCTCAAACTTCTGAGACTACTTGTGCAGAATAGAATTGCTGAATTTCACACCGAATTGGAGTTGCCTTCTCCAAATGCCTTGGAAAATCCTTGTATTCTGGGGAGGACCACTGTTGTAGTATTGTTATAGACTTGTAGTTGATGTTATGTTAACTTGTATTGAGTGCTTTGAACTTTTGAAGAACTTTTGAAGTTTGGACTTGTGATTTTTTTTAAGTTTTATTATTTATGTATGGGTACAATAATTTTCATTAGATATTGAAAAATGAAGTTAAATTGGTCAAATTCAAGCTCGAACTCGAGCTTAAAATTCGAGCTCGAACTCGAGTTTAAAATTCGAGCAATCGAACTCGAGCTCGAGCTCAATTCGAGCTATGTCGAGTTGATCTTTGGCTCAAGCTCGAACACTCGAGCCGCTCGAAAATTTGGCCTTAATTTTTTGAGCTCGATCGAGCTCGAGCCGAACTCGAGCTGCCCTGATCTAATCGAGCTCGAGCTCGAGCCACCCCAAGTTCGAGCTCGGCTCGGCTCGTTTACACCCCTAGTATAAATAGCCCCTTTGTGGCTCACATTATTAAAGGTTATGATTTTAATACAAGCATAAGGACTCTTTCCAATTATTCTTTTGTTATCTTTCATTATTTTCTCTAAGTTTTAGTGTTGGCTCGCTGAACAGTTACAGCGCAGCCATAAAATCAACATTGGCATTGTCTGTTAGGTCCGATAGGTAAATCCCGTCTCTAAACTGATTAGATGGCACAAACTCGTCGCAATCTTAGCTCGGGAACCAGTCGGAACGTTAATGGGAATGCCAATGCAAATGCTAGTGGGAATGCAAACGAAAATGCCAACAATTACGTAGCCATGATTGCTCCTCAGGATGTCAATTGTGGCTCCATTTTGGTGAGTAGTTAAGTCACCTACTGCCTGATCTACGGCAACAGCTCAGTCGCGGAAACTTGGCTGAGTGGTTGGTGGCCAACAACGAGCGACCAGCCATACCTCCAGCGGTGGTGCCGATTGCTGCGCCGAAACCTCTGGCAGCTCCCGCACCAAGCCTTGTCGACGTAATCACCTCGGTAATCTTAGCCTGTGGGAGAGTGGGTGTTTTGCCATTGCTAGGTGGACAACAGGTGTCAAATTCATCAGTTTCGATTGGAGCAGAACATACGTGGGGTCTCTCATGACAATGCTCACTCTAAGAGTTTAAACGGCCGCACTATCAGCCAAAGTCAATCTGAGCAGCCAACCCAATCGCACCGAGGTCTTACAGCACCCGCTCAGTTAGTTAGAAATCGACTGAGCGGTCGAGCCGAATGTTGCTCACCCAACTGACCAAGGGATGGGGGGGGGGGGCTACGGAGCACTCTAGAGTAGGACTCAGGAAGGACGATTTGCATAGGTACCTGGTTAACCAGGGTGACCGACTTGGAAAGCAGTAGGAAGACACCAGCCATGAGACTGCGTGTCTAGCCTGGCATTGCGAACATGGCAAGGGAAGTTATGGATTTGCGGCGTAAGATGGAATAGAAAGAAAGGTTGACTACTAAACCTCTGCTGACTGTTTCTCCCTTCAAGATAGCTAGAAATAATGAATTATAAGGCACCCTCAGGCTTCAAGCTACCAAAGCATCCCACATATAAAGGTTCAAGGGACCCGCGTGACTACGTGATCAGTTACCAGACCAAGATGCAGGTAATCGACATCGCCGAGCCGTTGATCTATCGGGCGTTCTTTCCTACGTTGACTGGCCAAGCACAAAGGTGGTTCGCCAGCTTACCACCACGATCGATCAGTTGCTTTGAGCAACTGGCAGAGGAGTTCTTGACGCAATATGCAGGCATTATGAAGCCTAAGAAGAAGTTCTCTAATTTGGCTTGGGTACACCAAGATGAGGGAGAGAGCATATGGAGCTATCTGGCTTGGTGGCAGAAAGAGGTCCAAGCTATTTGGTTTGGTTGTTTCCTTGCCAAGTTCATACGTTTTCTCCTTGAGCCTCGAAACTTACAAAACCAACTAAAGTGTGACAAGAATAGAGCTTTGCGATGATTAGCACATTAGAGCACAAAACACCATAAATTAACCATAAAAGGATATCAAATAGCACAATTTCACCCCTTAATTAGATCCTTAGAGTAAAAACTTATCATGGTAATGATAAATCATTTAGAGTAAAAACTTATCATTTAGAGACAATTGCTTACCTACATCTAAAAATAGTCGAGTGACATCTAAAATAATTGGTAGAAAGTTAAAAGATGGCATCACCAAGATGCCATAGATGAAGGCAACAAGGAACATTCGAGCTTTAGTCAGGAAGCAGATGGGTTTGACAATTGATTTACCCAAAGTCAGAAGAGCTAAACTAATTGTAATGAAAGAAATTCAGCAAAGTTACATAGATGAGTATGCCGATGAACTTATTTCAACTAACACTACCACAGTGAAACTTGAGGTGGATAAATCTACACCAGACGAACCAGTAATTTTTCATAGAATGCATATTTTTCAAAGAGGGATGTTAATCCTTACCTTCTGTGATCTGATTCTGCGAATCCATTTTTATTTTTGAAATTTTAGTACTTTAAAAGAAAAGTATTATTATATATATTTAACAAACATAAAATAGGTGGAATGTGTAGTGTGGTGGTGGAGAGTCCTTTGTTTAGACAAGAGGTTTTGGGTTTGAAACCTTGTTTTTGTTTTGGGTCGAATTTTGTAGTTTTATGCCAAATCACAAAATTGTGACATGGCAATTCCAATGCCACGTAAACAGACTTAACAAAAAAATAAACGATGTACATGGACCTCCTTAATTGTACTACAATACAGGGACCTCACAGGTACTTTGACGGACCAAATTTCTATCCTTCCTAATCATTATTTACATTGTAACGGCTAATAATTAATTTCATTCCAATTATAATTATAAGATTATTACCAAAATCAGTTACATAATGCCTCATCTAATGCAAACAACGTTCTCTATTTCAGTATATTAATCCGAGGATATCAAATGATGGCATGGGCCAAGGAAAATGTTTCTAGGCTTCTCTAAGGACCAATCATTATTGTGTGGACTATAATATCAAATAATGTAATTTTAATATATAAAAAAATTTATATTATATTAAGGAAAAGTACATTGTTTGAATACCGAAAGTGCATTATTTTGTATAATGTACATTTAATACACGAATAATGTACTTTTAGTATATTGAAAATGTACTTTTTGTTATGACCCATACAACAATGTGTTGACAATAATTTGCCTCTAAGTACACGGTCGGCTGATCACCAATGCAAATTATATTGTGGACCATAGTCCACAATGCATTGTGGACCATGATCATGGCTGATACTGCAGTTGTGTTGAACGAATAGTGCAGTTGTGTTGAAAAGATACAGCAGTTGTGTTGAAAGGAAACTGCAGTTGCGCGGAACAGAGACCGTTCATCCGTTCAACACAACTGTAGTATCGTTTCAATACAAATGCAGTATCTGTTCAACACAACTGCAGTTCCAGACGGATGATACGTCCTCTGTTTCGCGCAACTGCAGTTCCCTTTCAACACAATTACAGCATCCATTCAACACAATTACAGTATCAGTTCAACACAATTGCAGTATCAGTAATGATTCATGGTCTACAGTATAACGACCGGATCACCCAGGCTTAACCGATGATATTTGTTTAATACTTGGGCTTAGTTGATGACGTGGGATGAAGACAAGCACCGTCCTAATTTTCTACATTTCTGTTTTAAATATCCTTATTGCTGCTTTCAAAAAAAAAATATCCTTATTGCTTAGTAAGAAAAGTCAAAGTTTTAAGATCGAATTTTTTGCATTTTTAGTCCCGCGACTATTGTGGTACTTGCAGAATTGATCACGATTTTTAAATTTTGCAATTTTGGTCCACGACTATTGTTTTTGTTGCAAAAATAGTCCTTTTCCAGTCAACATCTCGCCGAAAAATAAATCCGGCGGATTTTCCGGTAAGTTTTCGCCGGAAAAAAAAATCTGATATATTTTTCGTCAATTTTTCATTGGAAAAAAAATTCCCCTTTCAAGTAGTATTAAAATGAACATTTACATTGTTGAAAAAAAAAATTAATCTTTCCAGCGGGAGAACATCGATTATGCCGGAAAAACATATATTCTTATTTTGGTAAATTAATTAAAGTTAAAACTCGATTTTAAAAAAATAAAGTTAAAACTAATTCAATTTTTTTTACTTAGTAAAATTATGTACAAATTCAAATTTTTTGGTACTTTTTAGTTTAATTTAATCTTAATAATATTATTTTTGTTGATCATGAATTTGAACTAATAATTTTGAATTTGTACTTAATTGGCTAAAACGTAAAAATAATTAAAGTTTTAACTTTAGGTTAATTATTTTTAATTTTTTTTAGTTAAAATAGTCAATCACATATACATTTTAAATAGCTTAATTTGCTCCAAAGTCCAAATAGCTCACTGCCATAATGCTTCAAATTTCAAATAGCTCACTGCCAGTAGTGTTTATTGCCATTCTGCATTTCTATTTCTTCAATTGATTTTGACTTCAAAATTCTTATAATTATTTTAACTTAAATAGAAATGAATTAGTTTTAACTTTAATTAGTTTACCAAAATAAAAATATACGTTTTTTCGGCATAATCGATATTTCTCTGCTTGAAAGATTAATTTTTTTTTCAACAATGTAAATGTCCACTTTAATACTACTTGAAAGGAGAATTTTTTTTCCAGCAAAAAATTGACGAAAAATATGCCGGATTTTTTTTCCCGGCAAAAACTTGTCGGAAAATCCGCCGGATTTATTTTCCGGCGAGATGTTGACTGGAAAAGGACTATTTTTGCAACAAAAACAATAGTCGTGGACCAAAATTGCAAAATTTAAAAGTCGTGATCAATTCTGCAAGTACTACAATAATCGTGTGACTAAAAATGCAAAAAATTCTTTTAAGATCATATATATCTTATTCTCAAAAAGAAAAAAGTAAATAAATAAATCATATGTATCACATGTATGAATATTTTGATCAAGGATTTCCGTGTCAACTCCAAGAAATGTAATTTTTAATGATGGATTACATAGTAACGGCTAATAGTTAATTTCATTATGGGATTATTACCGAAAGCGGTTACATAATGCCGCATTTAATGTTAATGCCAGCAATGATCACTATTATATTTGGGTACATCAATCCGAGGATGTCAGAAATCAATCGTTATACCCTGCACCACGATGCACATAGTAATGTGCATCACGAACGTAAACGACGTCGTTTCGATGCTAGTGGACGCGGACGCAAATGATTTAAGGAAATTCATTATCTATAATACACATAATTATTATCTAGAATACACAGAACGTTTGCCTAGAATACACAAAATGTTTGCCTAGAATACACAGAATATTGACACAAAATACACAGATGTTAGTGGACGCGGACGCGAATGACTCCATGGGATTCATTATCTATAATACACATAATCATTATCTAGAATATACAGAACGTTTGCCTAGAATACACAGAATGTTTGTCAAGAATACACAGAATATTGACACAAAATACAAAAAATTCATCCTCTAACATTCGAATGCACAAAAACATCACAACCTGTGTTAATAACATGAATACACAGAATATTGACACAAAATACACAAAATTCATCCTCCTAAACATTCGAATGCACAAACACATCACAACATGTGTTACTAACATGAATACACAGAACGGTTACCTAGAATACACAGAATGATTGCCTGCAATACACAGAATATTAACATAAATACAGACACCACTCGAACCGGGAAACGTGATTTCCAAAAAAACGGACAATTAATTTACAATGTTCAAAATGACGTCGTTTACGTACGTGGTGCACATTGTTATGTGCACCACGGTGCACAGTATAATTTGTCGTCAGAAATGACGTGGACTTAGGACGATGAACCTAACCCATTTGAGAAATGTGGCTTAGCCAAGGACAAGAGTTAGAAGGCAAATTATACCATGGACTAGGTTCCATTACATTATGGATCTTGTTTCATGATATTTAGATTATAAACTTACAATTAATATATTATATATTTTCAACTAATAATTTACACACTTATAAATAAATTGAATACACAAATAATATGTTAATGATTGATACATATATAATATGATAATTGTAATAAGCATATAATTTATTAAAAAATATATATATATATAAAATATGTTAACTATTTTAGATCACAATTCCCAACAAAAGTAAATATTAATCCTTATAATAATTGTGAGTTGAACACTTGGCTTAGTGGAGGACGGGGACGAGAGATGAAGACAAACACCGTCACTGATTTTCTAGAAAGATTATGAATCCTCGATCAGACTATGACCCGTTCAAGATAATACCCAACTCCTTCAATTCCTCCATAATCAGAATACTGGGTGTATTCGATCATGATTTTTGTATATTTTTAAAATTTTTTAAAATGATATATTAATAAATTTTTATTGATTTTTATAGAGTTATTCAAATTTTTTTAAATTTTGTAAAATTCTATAAAAATTTATATAAAAAAACATTCATAAACTTTTAACAACTTTTTTATTTTTAAAAGCTTACAAATTAAAATTAATGAAATTCTAAATTGAATACATCATCCTTACAAACTTTCAATGATTTCGATTCTTATCATTTATAACTAGTTTTATACGCGCATTGCGCGAATGGGTTAATGCCCAATGTTTATATTTGAAAGTATATCAATGCAAGATTATATAGGAGAAGTTTATACATGGGTAATTGAATGTCGAATTTTTTTATTTAAATATCTAACTCAAACTATATGAATCCAAGCTAAGATAATATAGAAAATTCATTATAATTATTACTAAATTAAATGTTTGCAACCTTGTAAAATCGATAGTCTAAATAACTACTACTTTTAATTTGAATTTTTATAAGTGTTCTTAATTCTCTTTTAAGTAATATTGTCATTGTATTCATCTTTACTATTTGTTCTCTTCTTTTTTTGTTGGTAGTGTGTTATTTGCAATTCGGTTATTGTTGGTAGCATAGATGACAACGTCATGTAATGAGATTATGATATAGGAGCTATGAACTTTCCTTTAGGTGTTCAGCTTGGGGTTCATTTGGTTCAACCATTATTGTTGAACCTGTTATTGTGGATAAAGAAATCCTAGTTTAAGAAAAAAAAAATTAATAAAAATTGGAAAATTTAAAATATTATGTATTCCAAAGATATTAAAAGGTGGTTTCTCGCTTCAATTTGCTGGGTAATGGATTATTTGAGTACTTTCTGTCAACAAATCCCCCAAGTAGTTAATATAATTGGTTTCAAACTATATTTTTTTTTATTTTTTCATGGTATTAAAGAAATACATATGTATCATTTTTTGGTGAAACTAATAATTTATTTAATTCAATAAGAGTAAAATAGAGTGATTCCGCTTCAATTTGTTGGGTTATTATTTGAGTACTCTCTTTGTCAACCAATCCCAAAGTAGTTAATATAATTAGCTTCAAATTATTTTAAAAATTTTTTTCATACTATTAATAAAATACTTGGTAAATAAATATATAACATTATTTTGTACTATAACTTTGATATTTAATTACAAGATATTGTAAAAATAAGATAATGGACAATGTAATGAATATCAATTGATAAATTCGAATGTAAAGAATCTTTGCATGAGAGAAAATAAAGACAATATAACTAATGAAATTATTTTCATTTATTTAATTTAATTTTTTGATAATGAATAATTTTTTCAAATAAAGGTATTGTAGACACATAATTCTAATTTATTTAATTTAATAAGAGTAAAATAGAGTGAGAAACTTAATTATGTCAAATTTGATTGAGATGAGGTTCGAACCTAAGACCTTTCTTATAAAATTTAATGGGTAAGTTAAAAGTTAACGGAATATTAACGGAGAAGAGAATATTTAACGTAAAACTTAACGGATAATCATAAAAGTAAGGTTAAATTTGGTAATCTCTATTAATAATATTAATCTGAATTATCTTAACTATCTATTTGATTAAATAATTAACCTGAAACATCCATTTGATTAAATAATTTGGCCGCCATTTTTTCTACCCATTTTAGGGCTAACTCTCTTTAGCTCTTATTAGTATAGTAGATTTTCTTACAAAACATGTTATTATATTTCATAAAATTCTTCTTATTATATTGTTCTTCACTCACATCAACATTCTCAACATTATTATTTTTATCTATAGTATGGTGGACTTATATGCTAATTACTTATAGAGTTAATTCCATTTTTGGTTCCAGATTTATAGGTGATAATCCACTTTTAGTCCTTTTTATTAGAACATCCTCATTTGGTCCTAGTATTATTGTGGAATGACAAATTTTAGTCCTTCATCAACAAAATTGTTGAAATATCGTTAAATACAAGACATTTCGATCTTTTTTTATACAAAGTATGTTGAATCGGTATATTTTTTATGTTTATTTTTTTTGAAAATATTTATAATTGAAGACCAAAATGTCCTTCTATTTAATGATATTTAAACTGATTTATTGATAAAGGACCAAAAATTGTCATATCACAATAATACTAGGACCAAAAGTGAATGTTTTAATAAAAATGACTAAAAGTGGATTGCCACCTATAAATCTAGGACCAAAAATAGAATTAACTCCTACTTATCTAAAAACATAATAAATGTGAATGAAGGTTATACCCTTCAATTATGTCCTTTTTTTGTACCTTATGATATAAAAGTTGTACTTTACAATATATTAGCAAACATACCCCTACCGTTATAACTTCCGTTATCTTTTCCACTATTGTTACCATGCACATGCATCCACTATATTTTTTTTTATTTTCTCCAATAATAATAATATATACACATTATATATAACTCCTTGTATTGTGAACCTTTATTAATATAAGTGAATTTTCCTTTATAAAATATATATATATATATATATATATATATATATATATATATTGGTGTTATATGTTAGTTATTTCCTAAAATATAAATATAAAATTTATAAAAATATTTTACATTATTATTATTATTATTATTTACAATAATTTAAATATATCAAATCTAAATTAAATTTAAAATTTTAATATAAAATATTAATATTGGGCACCTATTTTTTGCGCATCGCGCATAAAAAAACTAGTAGTATTAATAAGTATCAACTAAAAAAAACTATTTCATAGAAATTCATAACAAAATTGAACACTAATATTTATAGTAATATAATTGTTCAAATAAAATATTTTAAAGCAAAAATTGTAATTTATATCCCTCCATAATATGTCAATTATCAATGTCACCCCTGAATTATTAGTGGTGCAAATGTTTCCTATCAATTTTCAAAGCGATACATATCTTGCCCCTCCCAAGTGTAAATGTTGCCACTCAATTTTCACAATCGTACATATATTACCCATCCCATACGGTACGGGAGGGGCAATATGTGTACCGTTTTAAAAATTGAGTGGAAATATTTACACCATTGATAAGTCATGGGTGACATTGATAATTGACATATTATGGAGGGGTATAAATTACGACTTTCCTTATTTTAAAATATAACTACTAGTTGCATAAAATAAAAATTTAATATATATATATATATATATATATATATATATATATATATATATATATATAATTGTACTTGATATACTACTAGGAATCAAGCAAAGAGCTATAGCAATTTGGGACTGCGAGCAGCAAAAAGGTGCTACTGTTTGCAGCCTCAAATTGCTATTGTGAACAATAGTTCGCTATTCGTAGTAACATGTTGTTAAAAAAGTATATATTAAGAATATAAACATAAAAGAATAAAAATTAAATTAAAATATACCAGTGTTTATATGAATATTATGAAACATATAGTAAAAATTTTGACGTTGATAGATGAAAATTTTGCTTTGTTCATGTATTTAGGGAGAAAAAGTTCTTAGAGAAAGTTTAGAATGAAGTTAGGGAGAAAAGTTCGTAGAGAAAGTTTAGAAGTTAGAAAGAAAAGTTTGTAGAGAAAGTTTAGAAGTTAGGGATAAAAAGTTCGTAAAAAAAAATTAAAAATTAAAATATACAAGCACTAATGAAGTAAAAATAATATTATTTTGAAATTTTTAGAGGAAAATTGTAGGAGAGAGAAAAATTTGTAGAGTTTAGGTATGAAGAAAATATAGGATAATGAAGAAAAACTAATTTATTGAATTTAGGTATAAGGTTTATAAAGTTTAAATAGGGAGGAAAAAATAGTGTTTAAATAGAGAGAGAAAACCTTCAGAGCTGGTAGCAAGTAAAATTGAAAATCTTGGGGTTGAGGGTCGAATTTCAACTATTTATATTTGAGAAGGAAAAGTCTACAAAAGTCCTAAAATTAAAAAGTCTACAAAAATTCATAAGTTTTTGAATATCGCATCACTTCTAAAAACTCTTTAAAAGTTTTAATTGAATATCACTCGACTTTTAACGACTATTTAAAAATCTTGATTGAATACTGCATGACTTTTAAAGACTCTCTAAAAGTTTGAATTAAAGACTTCCAAACTTTTAAAGTTTATAAAAACCTATAAAAGTCATGATTTTTTTGGGTTTACCCAAAGGTATCCCTCTAGCCGGCAGCCAGAAGACATAAAAAGGGGGTGTATTAAGTTTGAATTAAAGACTTCCAAACTTTTAGAGTTATTAACATTGACAATTCGCATATAACCAGCTTGGTTGGCGTGAGTGGCTCGGCACTCTTGCCCCTTAAGAGGAGGTCGAGAGTTCAATCCCCCATTGTATGGAGAAACAAATATGGCCAGATTCGATAATGTAACTATTTCATTCACGGACAGAGCTATAATGAGATATGTAATTTATAATGTGTTTTCTATTTGAATTATTTTATCAAATTAATTATGTTTTATATTTTGTTATGAATATTTTTATAAATTTTTGATGTGTTTTATTTTTCGCCTATATCCAAGTATACAACAATATTAATGATTATATTTCTAAAATGTTTGTTTAAGAGGTAAATCACCCATTTGGTCCCTCAATTGTTTGCGAACTGTCAATGTTGTCCCTTAACTCCGTAATCATCAATTTGACCCCTGAAATAAAATAAGATTGGTCAATTAAACCCTTCTGGCCGTATTCTGGTGAAAACTCCGATTAAGTAGGGGTAGTTTGGTCATTTCGTGTCTTGGAGTATCGTTGTCCTAAGTTCTGCATGAAACCCTAAGTTTCCGATCAATCAATAATCTGAAGCTCCGATTTCGCTTGCTTTGAAACCGAAAATTTCTTCTCCTTCTTCTATGTCTTATGATTCTCGAGCTGAAATCCGAGCAACTGCACGTCAATTTCGTATTAGAACTCAACTGGGAAATCGAAAATGACAACACACTATATTTCAACAACTGGAGGTGAGCCATTATTCAAATATCTATCTATCCACGAGTTCTCCAAACCAGTAGTAAATTATATATATATTCAATTCAGGGGGTGGGGGATCAGATTCCCTTAACCAGAAACGACAGAGGAAAGCGTGCTGGTGAATGAAACTAAATTTCTAGAGAGAATGCAGACAAAACGGCGGGATTAGTCTTCTGCGAGGTAGGGCATATAGGCATATAGCCATCGGCGTAGTTTAGAAATTAAAGGTTGTGATTTTGTATTTGTGCGCGAGATGTCGCGGTTCCTTTTGTGGCCAGAACTCATTCTCCTTCTTCACTTCTCGCCGCCGACCCACATCTGAATACCCTTACCGCCCATCTCTCTGACCTCAAGTCTCTTATCTCCCCTTCATCTCTCCTAACATTGTTTGCAGCTTCATCAACTACTACTTCAGTCATAGAGTCATTTCGGCAACCAGGTGGTGTGCCCTCATTTACCTTTAAAGCTTCATCACCCTCAACTAGTTCTACTCCATTATTCAAAGCACCAACATTTACCTCCTCTGCTGCTTCAGTCACTAGATTTACACCACCCAAACCAGGGCTTCTACAACTACCCATAACATGCCCAAATCGAGAGCAATTCGTACAGAATCTCGGCACCCATTCGTACTCAATTCTCTGCTAGAAGCCCTAATGATTTACTCAAATCAATACCTCCACTCGCTTCTCGCCGCCGGTCGGTTAACCTCTTCTTGGCTCGCAGTGTCACGAAATGACCACATCTCCAGGCTCGCCGACTCCGTCGAGCCCGAAATCCAAGCCTGGATTGACCGGGAAACCATCATGAACCTCACTTCTTAG
Organism: Ipomoea triloba; assembly: GCF_003576645.1. NCBI lineage: Eukaryota > Viridiplantae > Streptophyta > Magnoliopsida > Solanales > Convolvulaceae > Ipomoea > Ipomoea triloba. The sequence continues at coordinate 21,558,917 of NC_044922.1, forward strand.
CTCCGCCGCGTCTGGTTGTCCCTTAACTCACGTACATAATCTCATTTTTCATTAATTTAATCATTTTTTGTTCTGTAAATCGAGAATAAAGAACATTAGTTTAGATTGGCATGTGAATGGAAGTAATGTTATGTGCTGGGAAGAAGATGTTGTCGGCAAAGAAGAACGGGAGGGCTGAAGACGCGAAATGACCAAACTATCCCTGCTTAATCAGAGTTTTCACCTGAATACGGCCAGAAGGGTTTAATTGACCAATCTTATTTTATTTCAGGGGTCAAATTGATGATTACGGAGTTAAGGGACAAAATTGACAGTTCCCAAATAATTGAGGGACCAAATAGGTGATTTACCATTTTTTTAACTATCTCTTTTATTTTAATACTAGTTTTATACGCGCATTGCGCGAATGGTTAATGCCCAATTTTTATATTTAAATAAATATTTGAAAGTATATCAAAGCAAGATTATATAGGAGAAGTTTATACATGGGTAGTTGAATGTCGAATTTTTTTATTTAAATATCTAATTCAAAGTATATGAATCCAAGATAATATAGAAAATTCATTATAATTATTACTAAAATAAATGTTTGCAACCTTGTAAAATCGATAGTCTAAAAATGATAATCTAAATAAATACTACTTTTAATTTGAATTTTTCTAAGTGTTCTTAATTCTCTTTTGAGTAACATTGCCATTGTTTTCATCTTTACTATTTGTTCTCTTCCTTTTTGTTGGTAGTGTGTTATTTGCAATTTGGATATTGTTGGTAGCATAGATGACAACGTCATGCAATGAGATTATGATATAGGAGCTATGGACTTTCGTTTAGGTGTTCTGCTTAGTGTTCATTTGGTTCAACCATTATTGTTGAATGAGTTATTGTGGATAAAGAAATCCATAGTTTAAGAAAAAAGATTAAATTAATTAATAAAAATTTAAAAATTTAAAATATTATGTATTCCAAAGATATTAAAAAGTAGTTTCTCGCTTCAATTTGCTGGGTAATGGGTTATTTGAGTACTTTCATTGCCAACAAATCACCCCAAGTAGTTAATATGATTGGTTTCAAACTATTTTTAAAAAAATTTTTTTTTCATGGTATTAAAGAAATAATGCATATGTATCATTTTTTGGTGTAACTACTAATTTATTTAATTCAATAAGAGTAAAATAGAGTGATTCCGCTTCAATTTGTTGGGTTATTATTTGAGTATTCTCTTTGTCAACCAATAGTAGTTAATATAATTAGCTTCAAATTATTTTAAATTCTTTTTCATAGTATTAATAAAATACTTGGTAAATAAATATATAACATTATTTTGTAATATAACTTTGATATTTAATTACAAGATATTGTAAAAATAAGATAATAGACAATGTAATAAATATCAATTGATAATATAAATTTGAATGTAAAGAATCTTTGCATGAGAGAAAATAAAGACAATATAACTAATGAAATTATTTCTCTTATTTAATTTAATTTTTTGATAATGAATAATTTTTTCAAATAAAGGTATTGTAGACAAATAATTCTAAATTAAAGAAATACATATGTATCATTTTTTGTTATAGCTACTAATTTATTTAATTTAATAAGAGTAAAATAGAGTGAGAAACTTAATTATGTCATTTTGATTGAGATGGGGTTCGAACCTAAGACATTTCTTATAGAAATTAATGAGTAAGTTAAAAGTTAACGGAATATTAACGGAGTGCTAGAAGCCCTAATGATTTACTCAAATCAATACCTCCACTCGTTCTCGCCGCCGGTCGGTTAACCTCTTCTTGGCTCGCAGTGTCACGAAATGACCACATCTCCAGGCTCGCCGACTCCGTCG
>NC_044922.1:21560784-21633157 GCF_003576645.1 Ipomoea triloba
AGCCCGAAATCCAAGCCTGGATTGACCGGGAAACCATCATGAACCTCACTTCTTAGCTCCGCCGCGTCTGGTTGTCCCTTAACTCACGTACATAATCTCATTTTTCATTAATTTAATCATTTTTTGTTCTGTAAATCGAGAATAAAGAACATTAGTTTAGATTGGCATGTGAATGGAAGTAATGTTATGTGCTGGGAAGAAGATGTTGTCGGCAAAGAAGAACGGGAGGGCTGAAGACGCGAAATGACCAAACTATCCCTGCTTAATCAGAGTTTTCACCTGAATACGGCCAGAAGGGTTTAATTGACCAATCTTATTTTATTTCAGGGGTCAAATTGATGATTACGGAGTTAAGGGACAAAATTGACAGTTCCCAAATAATTGAGGGACCAAATAGGTGATTTACCATTTTTTTAACTATCTCTTTTATTTTAATACTAGTTTTATACGCGCATTGCGCGAATGGTTAATGCCCAATTTTTATATTTAAATAAATATTTGAAAGTATATCAAAGCAAGATTATATAGGAGAAGTTTATACATGGGTAGTTGAATGTCGAATTTTTTTATTTAAATATCTAATTCAAAGTATATGAATCCAAGATAATATAGAAAATTCATTATAATTATTACTAAAATAAATGTTTGCAACCTTGTAAAATCGATAGTCTAAAAATGATAATCTAAATAAATACTACTTTTAATTTGAATTTTTCTAAGTGTTCTTAATTCTCTTTTGAGTAACATTGCCATTGTTTTCATCTTTACTATTTGTTCTCTTCCTTTTTGTTGGTAGTGTGTTATTTGCAATTTGGATATTGTTGGTAGCATAGATGACAACGTCATGCAATGAGATTATGATATAGGAGCTATGGACTTTCGTTTAGGTGTTCTGCTTAGTGTTCATTTGGTTCAACCATTATTGTTGAATGAGTTATTGTGGATAAAGAAATCCATAGTTTAAGAAAAAAGATTAAATTAATTAATAAAAATTTAAAAATTTAAAATATTATGTATTCCAAAGATATTAAAAAGTAGTTTCTCGCTTCAATTTGCTGGGTAATGGGTTATTTGAGTACTTTCATTGCCAACAAATCACCCCAAGTAGTTAATATGATTGGTTTCAAACTATTTTTAAAAAAATTTTTTTTTCATGGTATTAAAGAAATAATGCATATGTATCATTTTTTGGTGTAACTACTAATTTATTTAATTCAATAAGAGTAAAATAGAGTGATTCCGCTTCAATTTGTTGGGTTATTATTTGAGTATTCTCTTTGTCAACCAATAGTAGTTAATATAATTAGCTTCAAATTATTTTAAATTCTTTTTCATAGTATTAATAAAATACTTGGTAAATAAATATATAACATTATTTTGTACTATAACTTTGATATTTAATTACAAGATATTGTAAAAATAAGATAATAGACAATGTAATAAATATCAATTGATAATATAAATTTGAATGTAAAGAATCTTTGCATGAGAGAAAATAAAGACAATATAACTAATGAAATTATTTCTCTTATTTAATTTAATTTTTTGATAATGAATAATTTTTTCAAATAAAGGTATTGTAGACAAATAATTCTAAATTAAAGAAATACATATGTATCATTTTTTGTTATAGCTACTAATTTATTTAATTTAATAAGAGTAAAATAGAGTGAGAAACTTAATTATGTCATTTTGATTGAGATGGGGTTCGAACCTAAGACATTTCTTATAGAAATTAATGAGTAAGTTAAAAGTTAACGGAATATTAACGGAGAAGATAATATTTAACGGAAAACTTAACGGATAATCATAAAAGTAAGGTTAAATTAGGTAATCTCTATTAATAATAATAATATGAATTATCTTAACCATCTATTTGATTAAATAATTCATCTGAATCATCCATTTGATTAAATAATTTGACCGCCATTTTTTCTACCCATTTTAGGCCTAACTCTCTTTGGCTCTTATTAGTATAGTTTAATTCAATAAGAGTAAAATATAGTGATTCCGCTTCAATTTGTTGGGTTATTATTTGAGTATTCTCTTTGTCAACCAATCCCCAAGTAGTTAATATAATTAGGTTCAAATTATTTTAAATTCTTTTTCATAGTATTAATAAAATACTTGGTAAATAAATATATNAGAAGATAATATTTAACGGAAAACTTAACGGATAATCATAAAAGTAAGGTTAAATTAGGTAATCTCTATTAATAATAATAATATGAATTATCTTAACCATCTATTTGATTAAATAATTCATCTGAATCATCCATTTGATTAAATAATTTGACCGCCATTTTTTCTACCCATTTTAGGCCTAACTCTCTTTGGCTCTTATTAGTATAGTTTAATTCAATAAGAGTAAAATATAGTGATTCCGCTTCAATTTGTTGGGTTATTATTTGAGTATTCTCTTTGTCAACCAATCCCCAAGTAGTTAATATAATTAGGTTCAAATTATTTTAAATTCTTTTTCATAGTATTAATAAAATACTTGGTAAATAAATATATAACATTATTTTGTACTATAACTTTGATATTTAATTACAAGATATTGTAAAAATAAGATAATAGACAATGTAATAAATATCAATTGATAATATAAATTTGAATGTAAAGAATCTTTGCATGAGAGAAAATAAAGACAATATAACTAATGAAATTATTTCTCTTATTTAATTTAATTTTTTGATAATGAATAATTTTTTCAAATAAAGGTATTGTAGACAAATAATTCTAAATTAAAGAAATACATATGTATCATTTTTTGTTATAGCTACTAATTTATTTAATTTAATAAGAGTAAAATAGAGTGAGAAACTTAATTATGTCATTTTGATTGAGATGGGGTTCGAACCTAAGACATTTCTTATAGAAATTAATGAGTAAGTTAAAAGTTAACGGAATATTAACGGAGAAGATAATATTTAACGGAAAACTTAACGGATAATCATAAAAGTAAGGTTAAATTAGGTAATCTCTATTAATAATAATAATATGAATTATCTTAACCATCTATTTGATTAAATAATTCATCTGAATCATCCATTTGATTAAATAATTTGACCGCCATTTTTTCTACCCATTTTAGGCCTAACTCTCTTTGGCTCTTATTAGTATAGTTTAATTCAATAAGAGTAAAATATAGTGATTCCGCTTCAATTTGTTGGGTTATTATTTGAGTATTCTCTTTGTCAACCAATCCCCAAGTAGTTAATATAATTAGGTTCAAATTATTTTAAATTCTTTTTCATAGTATTAATAAAATACTTGGTAAATAAATATATAACATTATTTTGTACTATAACTTTGATATTTAATTACAAGATATTGTAAAAATAAGATAATAGACAATGTAATAAATATCAATTGATAATATAAATTTGAATGTAAAGAATCTTTGCATGAGAGAAAATAAAGACAATATAACTAATGAAATTATTTCTCTTATTTAATTTAATTTTTTGATAATGAATAATTTTTTCAAATAAAGGTATTGTAGACACATAATTCTAAATTAAAGAAATACATATGTATCATTTTTTGTTGTAGCTACTAATTTATTTAATTTAATAAGAGTGAAATAGAGTGAGAAACTTAATTATGTCAAATTTGATTGAGATAAAGTTCGAACCTAAGACCTTTCTTATAAAAATTAATGAGTAAGTTAAAAGTTAACGGAATATTAACGGAGAAGAGAATATTTAACGGAAAACTTAACGGATAATCATAAAAGTAAGGTTAAATTAGGTAATCTCTATTAATAATAATAATCTGAATTATCTTAACTATCTATTTGATTAAATAATTCATTTGAATCATTCATTTGATTAAATAATTTGAACGCCATTTTTTCTATCCATTTTAGGCCTAACTCTTTTTGCCTCTTATTAGTATAGTAATTTCCTCCTGGAAGAAATTTCTGATTCCTTCCCTGATTTGCTGGTTGAGACTTGAGAGTTACGCCTTAGAAACAAAAAAACCATATTTGGAATATGGTAGCTCTTGTTTATAAGTGTTATACCATGAACTACTTACACCTTATTTTGTGGACCATGATACAAAATGACATTAAATAATATACTTATATTTAACTAACCAATTATGTATATATATTCAGTTAATAAATTATGTACCTACTACTACATTTAATTTATTATGTATTTGCAGTTAATATAGTATGTACATGCAGTTAATAAATTATGTACATATTACAATCACAACTAACCTATCATGTACCTGCAATTAACATATTATGTATCTAGTGTTAATAAATTATGTATCCGCATTAACATATTTTGTGCCTTCAATTTATTTATAGATACATAATTTGTTAATTGAAGGTACATATATAATATGTTAACTGTATGTACATAATTTAAATATCGTTTTTACTAGTATCCAAAGTACAAGGTAAACTCTAGTCTATTGTATAAGGGTCACACTTGTGTGAGACCGTCTCACGGATCTTTATTCGTGAGACGGGTCGGGTCGGGTCAAAGCATTATGCAAATGTCATACTTATATGTGCAAATGTCATACTTATTATATGCTCAATTTATATAACACTAATCAATAATACAATTTTTGTTACTTATTAGAGAAAAAGTAATACATTTTTCATAATAAGTAATGTTGACAAGTGCCCCTTACTTGTAACGGCAAATATAATACTTTTGTGGAAAAATGTAATACTTTTAAATCGAAATATAAAAGTATTGTATTTTCCCTTAAAAGTATTACATTTACCCTTATAAGTAACAAAAATTTTATTCCTGATTAGTATTACATTTGAGCATATATAAGTATGACATTTGTGCATATAAGTATGACATTTGTGCATATAAGTGTTATATTCGCATCTTGACCCGTCCCGTCCCATATATGGTGAGACGGTCTCACACAAGTTGTTGTCATTATATAATTTGTTTATTGTTTAAAGGGTAAAAAGAAAAAATAATGGTCACTACTAAAGGAATAGGCAAAAACTTGTATGAGACCGTCTCACCATGAGACGAGTCGGGTCGGGTCGGGTCAATATGCAAATGTGACACTTATATGCACAAATGTCATACTTATCTCAAATGTAATACTAATCAGAAATAAATTAAAATTTTTGTTACTTATAATGGTAAATGTAATAATTTTAAGGGAAAATACAATACTTTTATATTTCGATTTAAAAGTATTACATTTTTCCTCAAAAGTATTATATTTGCCCTTATAAGTAAGGCGCAATTGTCAACATTACTTATTATGAAAAATGCATTACTTTTTCTCTTATAAGTAACAAAAATTGTATTCTTAATTAGTGCTATATTTGAGCATATAAGTATGACATTTGCACATATAAGTATGACATTTGCATGGTGCTTTAACCCGACCTGACCCGACCCGTCCCACGAATAAGGATCCGTGAGACGGTCTCACACAAGTGTGTCCCAAAGGATTAAGGATAAATGGAGCAGTAGTTATAACACTCAAAATTTCTAACTCAAATTAAAGAAACCCAAAAATTTTATTAATTTAATTTGTAAACTTGTCATATTTCTAACTTTGATAAATTATATATGGGGGTGTTTGGTTTAAACATTATAATTGTAATTGGAATTAAATACTTAATAATTTTAATAAGTTTAAGTGGAAAAAAAGTCTATTTGTTTGGTAGAATAACTACTTTCTCAACCTATTGAAGCACAAGAGTCAGTATTGACTCCACTGAGACTCGAATCCACCACCTCCCGTATAAAGGGAAGGGTTTGATGCCACTGGATCACAAAGTCCTTGGCTGCAGTGGCTAATTTTCAAACATTGGTTTCTTATCCTAAATATGGCCTATTATTATTTTTTCTTTATTATTTTTTATTGCATTATCATGTAAATGATAATGAGTTTTATGATTTATTAAATAAAGATTTGAATCCAATAGGAAAATAATAAAATTATGCAAACAAATATTATAATAAATATCAAATTTGATAATAGGATATAAAAGTCATCAACTAAATGCCACCAATAAATGTAACTTTCTTTCACTAAGGCTCTGTGTGGCACGCCTAGCTGAAAAGCTAACTGAAGACTAAAAACTGAAAAACTAGGCTGAAGCTAAAAATCTAGTAGCTAATAAGCTAACTGATTGAAATAAAGGTGTTGTTTGTCTCTCGCCTAAATGAATATGTATGGTAAAGAACTAAAAAGAGAAGAATGTTTAGAAAAAATACATGTACAGTAAAGAACTGGGAAGAGAAGTGTGTTTAGGATTTTGATTAAAGAATGATATGTTAAATGGTGTATTTTTGTTTATAAATTAATAAGGATAAAAAGGAAAAAAATATTAAAAGTCTGTAGCATATTTTGAAACGCTATTTGAAATAGCATTTCAAAATAAGTTATTATTTTAAACTTTTCATATTTTACTAAACATCGATATAGTTTATATGTATCTTAAAATATATGTTATAAGTCATAAAATAAATTTTACCAAACAAAAACCTCGTTCAAACTTTGACTTAATAAAACATAATCTTGGCCGTCAAACCTATTCTCCCAGAAGATATCAATGTCGGACCCATGTTGAAAACTCAAATCATTCATTTCATTACACATTATAATATAATTCTAAAATGTTATATTGTACTTTTAACATTTCAAATATAAAAACTACTACTTAAACTATTATTCTTTTGAAAATAAAAAACAAAAAATCTATTATTGAAATAAAAGGAGTTTAATAATTCCAGACCGACAAGGTCTCAAACAAACTCTATTTTATATATATATATATATATAATAATAATAATAATAATAATAAAATTCAAGTATCAATTCAAGATAGTGGTGTCTACAGAGAAGAAAAGCTAAAGGAGCTAGCTAGCATTTACAAAAATTAACCACATTAATGTCGCATGGCATAATTAAGTGGTCAAAAAATTGAATATGAATGTAACGGTTCAATAAATATCAGAGTTTGAATTCTCAATAATGAAATGAATTTTAACCTCAAAATAAGCACTTATAAACTTTATATTACAGAAATACATCTTGCATTTAATCAGATTAATGCTATATGCGCATAGAAGCTAGAGCTAGGGCAGAATTTTATGAAATATAATTCATATTTAACCTGCAGCAGTCACAAACGAAAATAGTAACGTTCAACTAACTAAACATATATTATAGTAATAATAATAATAATCCAAAACACTTTGAGAAAGTACGAATACCTTAAAATTCTGCATGCGGTAATTCGATAATACTCAAAGAGATATGGTTTTAATTTCACATAACCAAATGATGTAGTATTCGCAGCATCAAGTCTAGGTGTAAATTAAGTCGAAATTAAATATATGGATGGGATGAGTCATGAGAGATGAGGTTTTTAGCTTCCCTGGCCTGTGACGGGAGAGAAATTAATTAATTAATTAATTAATGATGAGAAGAAGGAAAGACCAACTCCATTAGATCAATATCCTTGGATGCATTATTCCTTCGTCCGCCATGATAACTACGCACAAAGAGCTCCCCGCCGTTAGATGAAGATGAAGAAGGAGGTGTGGGCCCATCCAAAAAGTTTGACAGGCAGCGATCAGGACAACGTTGCAGTGGAGTAGTAGTAGTGTTGACAACGTTGTTATTAGTCTTGGGAGTGGTTTTCCCAAACAAGGCTTCCATGAAGTTCATCTCCTCGTCGTGTGTGGTGGGGTGAGTGAGCAAGGAGGCAGAAGAGCCGCCGGCGCCGTCGGAGCCAAATTGGATCGAAGGGTCCTCTGAAACACTATTGATTATTCCGCCGGAGGGAGGAGGAGGAGTGTCGACGACGACGTTGAAACACTTTGCGATAATGTAATCTTGAAGGACGGTGGATCTAGTTTTCTTGGACGATGCAGAAACAACACCTTTTCCATTATTGTTGTTTTGTTTCCTGTTATTATTATTGCACTTTCTCCTGGAATTCTGCCTTCTTTTGGTGGCGTTCCAATGATTCTTGATCGCGTTTTCGGTCCTTCCGGGGATCCTTTTCGCGATCTCAGCCCATTTGTTCCCAAGCTTCTCGTGTTCCTCCACTAACAACCTCTCTTCTTCCTCACTCCATCCATCTTTCTGTATCATATGCATGCACAATTGGATTACCTTATTATATTGGAAATCACAATATAATCATCATCACCATTCACCAACAAAAATTTAATAAACATAAAATTAAACTACGTAAAAACAAATTATTCACGTTTTTATTGTTTGTCGGGACACAAGAATATTATTCAGGCCAGGCTCCCAACACCCACATTAAACAAAATGTGACAACCCAGTCAAAGGTTACCATCTTACTCTAATACTCTATTAAAAGCTCACATGTTCAATATCAATTACATTTTTTTTTCCTCAAATGTATCCAAAAATGCGAGGAGAATGTGTTAAAGCATGCCAAACACATCCACATACACCAATTTTTTTTTTTTAAATAAAAGAAAAAAAAATGATTCTAATAAAGTAGATAATCACCTATTATTTGAAATTTTATGTGTCTAGTATTTTGAAACATCTCCTAGGACATTATGAACAAACTTTTTTGTGAACATAGATTGTGTGAATTGGTCAAACTAACATGCTTTTGGGTGAAATTTTTTTGATAAAAACAAATTAATAAGAACAATGAACACTCTAATTGGTAATATTTTTTGGTCAAAGGAGCTAATAAGAAAACGTGACGTAATGCCAACACAACATGTAACGGAAGTGGCATTGCAAAAAAAACCCTAATGTGCTGCTTCTTGCCAAAAATAAAAATGTCTCCCATCCATCCATGGCAGAATAAACCTTAAATCTTAAGATAAATTTTTAAAAGTACGAGAATCTAATGGAAAGTGTGTGTGTGTGTGTTTTTTTTTGAAAAGAAAAATGTGTGTTTTTAGTCACTGAATTATACAAATCTATTGGTATAAATCATTTAACCATGATAGAATACATCTCTAAATTTAAAAAATAATAATTTATCTCTCAAGCAAAATAATGAAATCATGAAATTCTATTGCAATTCGATTCATATTTCTTGTCGGGTAAGCAAGCATTTTTGACAAAATATACATATAAACACATTTCTTTCTAATACAAGTTTACACAATTTCATTACTGGATGCATGAAAATCACAACTTTTGTAAAGTTAGAGTGAATTCTATAGGATGAAAAGATTAGGCCGGATTAAAACAATTACAACCGCATAATTATTGACTAAAAACACATTTTTTTTTCTTCTAGAATCTAATTAAGGGAAAATCCAAGGTTTTAGATTGCTTGTCCAGACACAAAAAAACATAGAGGAATTCGCAACTGAAAATCAAAATAAAAAAAGTATAACCTAATCATGTATAAAGTAGAAAATATAACCTTAATATCAGGACGCAAATGATTGTGCCACCTCTCACGACATTGTTTTCCGGCTCGACCGACCATGTTCTCGGCAATCTGCGACCATTTTCTCATCCCAAACTGCTTAACCAACCTCATCAAAATCCTTCAAACACCAAAGGAAACAAAACAACATTTCAATACAATTGATTTAGCAGATGATTAAGTTTAGCATGATCAATCGAAAATTTACATGAAAATCATAAATGTAAAAAAAAAAAAAAAAAAAAAAGGGAATTCTATAGGATGAAAAGATTAGGCCGGATTAAAACAATTACAACCGCATAATTATTGACTAAAAACACATTTTTTTTTCTTCTAGAATCTAATTTAAGGGAAAATCCAAGGTTTTAGATTGCTTGTCCAGACACAAAAAAACATAGAGGAATTCGCAACTGAAATCAAAATAAAAAAAGTATAACCTAATCATGTATAAAGTAGAAAATATAACCTTAATATCAGGACGCAAATGATTGTGCCACCTCTCACGACATTGTTTTCCGGCTCGACCGACCATGTTCTCGGCAATCTGCGACCATTTTCTCATCCCAAACTGCTTAACCAACCTCATCAAAATCCTTCAAACACCAAAGGAAACAAAACAACATTTCAATACAATTGATTTAGCAGATGATTAAGTTTAGCATGATCAATCGAAAATTTACATGAAAATCATAAATGTAAAAAAAAAAAAAAAAAAAACACACAAATAAAGAACTTTTTGAAGTAAATTTTTTATATCACCTGTCTTCTTCTTCACTCCACTGACCCTTGATTAGGGTTGAAGAAGAAGAGGAGCCTGAACCATGATCAATATTAGCCCTTTTTCCAGCATCTACTACTTTAGCATCATTGATGAGTGATCTGAGTTCTTGTCTGATAGTTTGGCCATGATGAGCATCTACAAAGCTTGCTTCTGGGAGGCTTGGCCAAGAGGGTGCATGGCCATGAAGAGAAGAAGCAGGTGGAGGAAAATCATAAACCCCATTCTCTGGGGGACAAATTTGGCCTTCATCTTCCACATTTAGGGCTTGTTGATGATTCCACAAGAACCTATCTATGGGTGATGGTAGAAATGGATGAGAAGGGTGATTATGGAAATTCACATGCCCAAAGCTTCCTCCTCCTCCTTCCATGACAGAAGAAGAGAAAATTAGGGAACGCTTTTAAAGATCAGAGAAAGGGTTCTGAGCTTTGTTTACTCGGAAGAAAGTAGAAAATTAGCAAATATGAGTAATAAAGAGCTTATTATAAGGCCTGTAATGAGGCATTAAAAGTCATGTGGAATCACAGCCGTTGGTTTCACGCCAAATCCAACGGCGGAGGCTTGTAGAAGATGTGTAACTCCTGAGCTTCTTCAAGTTTTAGGACAAATATGGAAATAAAAAAAGAGGTAGAGAGATTATTGCATGTCAATAAATTGTTTTCTTAATCATTTTAATTCATTAATTTTTATAAGGAGAAAATTACTCATGATTGAATTCATTATCGAGTATTTATTAGTCGTTCCTTGCCATGTAATACGGTATTATATTCACCTATTTTGACACATTTTATTATTTGATTTACGGGGAAGCACATAACAATAATTTTGAATGTGCGCTTTGGATGAAGCGCTATGGGTGAAGTTGTAATCTAGATTACACATACACAGCTCTCATGAATAGTCAAACTTGAAACTTTATATTTATCAAGTTAATTTTCTTACCAACTTATATGAAATTGAACCTATTTTAAAATATGTCTAGTGAAACATATGATGCACAAAAATAATTTACGATAGAATTTTTCTTTTGTTCCGAAAATATTTCTGTAGTACTTTTTACAAACTTGTTTGGAAACGCTTTTGTACCACTGTACCATTTCTTTTAAAAATTCAAAAAAAGTTACAATCCATTTTGTATTTAACCAAAAAAAAATTGTTTTCGAAACCAGATCAGAAACAATTTCCACATCTAAATTTTATATATATATATATATATATATATATATATATATATATATATATTATGACATCTATGGAAAAAAAAATGTAAATTCATAGTCCTAACCTATTGTCAGTAATTGTATTCTATAGATCTTGGTAATATTTATTCTTGTAAGTTAAGGAACGTAACTTAAGAGCACCGAAATAATCTTTGTAATATTCGTTGTAGTAGGATTACATGTAAATCTACTATACTAATAAGAGTCAAAGAGAGTTAGGCCTAAAATTGGTAGAAAAATGGCGGTCAAATTATTTAATCAAATGGATGGTTCAAATGAATTATTTAATCAAATAGATGGTTAAGATAATTCAGATTAATATTATTAATAGAGATTTCTACTATACTAATAAGAGTCAAAGAGAGTTAGGCCTAAAATTGGTAGAAAAAATGGTGGTCAAATTATTTAATCAAATGGATGGTTCAAATGAATTATTTAATCAAATAGATGGTTAAGATAATTCAGATTAATATTATTAATAGAGATTTCTACTATACTAATAAGAGTCAAAGAGAGTTAGGCCTAAAATTGGTAGAAAAAATGGTGGTCAAATTATTTAATCAAATGGATGGTTCAAATGAATTATTTAATCAAATAGATGGTTAAGATAATTCAGATTAATATTATTAATAGAGATTACCTAATTTAACTTTACTGTTATGATTATCTGTTAAGTTTTCCGTTAAATATTCTCTTCTCCGTTAATATTCCGTTAACTTTTAACTTACCAATTAATTTCTATAAGAAAGGTCTTAGGTTCGAACCTCATCTCAATCAAATTTGACACAATTAAGTTTCTCACTCTATTTTACTCTTATTAAATTAAATAAATTAGTAGCTACAACAAAAAAATGATACATATGTATTTCTTTAATTTAGAATTATGTGTCTACAATACCTTTATTTGAAAAATTATCAAAAAATTAAATTAAATAAGAGAAATAATTTCATTAGTTATACTGTCTTTATTTTCTCACATGCAAAGATTCTTTACATTCAAATTTATCAATTGATATTCATTACATCGTCCATTATCTTATTTTTACAATATCTTGTAATTAAATATCAAAGTTATAGTACAAAATAATGTTATATATTTATTACCAAGTATTTTATTAATACTATGAAAAAAATTTAAAATAATTTGAAGCTAATTATATTAACTACTTGGGAATTTGTTGACAAAGAGAGTACTCAATTAATAACCTAACAAATTGAATTGGAATCACTCTATTTTACTCTTATTGAATTAAATAAATTAGTAGTTACACCAAAAAATGATACATATGTATTTCTTTAATACCATGAAAAAATAAAAAAGAATAGTTTGAAACCAATCATATTAACTACTTGGGGGATTTGTTGACAATGAAAGTACTCAAATAACCCATTACCCAGCAAATTGAAGCGAGAAACTACCTTTTAATATCTTTGGAATACATAATATTTTAAATTTTTAAATTTTATTAATTTATTTAATCTTTTTTCTTAAACTAGGGATTTCTTTATCCACAATAACTCATTCAACAATAATGATTGAACCAAATGAACCCCAAGCAGAACACCTAAAGGAAAGTCCATAGCTCCTATATCATAATCTCATTGCATGACGTTGTCATCTATGCTACCAACAATAACCGAATTGCAAATAACACACTACCAACAAAAAGGAAGAGAACAAATAGTAAATATGAAGACAATGACAATGTTACTCAAAAGAGAATTAAGAACACTTAGAAAAATTCAAATTAAAAGTAGGCCGTTTTTTTTATTTGCGTGGCCTTGTGCTGGTAAATAATTGGGGCCCTATCAAAGTAAAAATAAACTGTGAATTGAAGAAAAATGCATTAAAGCTTAAACAAATTTCAAACTTTATTTATTATGAACAAATTTCTAAACATAATGCAAACTACAAATCTTTTATTTAAAAAGAGCTGTCCTTCTAGCATTCTTTGACGCAAATTCATCGATCAACTCTTCATAATCTACTTTATCCAAAAGAGCATTTTCAACAGAAATCATAGCTAATCCATTAATTCGTTCTTGTGACATTGTAAAGCGTAAGTAGGACTTCAACAATTTCAACTTGGAAAAACTTCTTTCTGCAGATGCAACAGTAACAAGAATAGTTAATAAAATTCTATATGCAATAATCGCATTAGGATAACAATCAAACAGCTTCAAATCTTTCAAAATTTCAATGGGTCCTTTTTTTTTTTCATGTCAATATAACTCTCTTATTAATTTTAACTCCACAAACAACTCATCTCCATTAATATCTGATTGTCCATTATGTGTAAGAGCATTTCAAGACGACTAGAAGAAGACTTCAAGCTCATATCATCTGAAGAATTTAACCTATCAGAATTAAACAAGAAACCAAATATTTGATCATACTTTTGAAATTGCTCAAACATGCTCTTAAGAGAAACAATGGCTTGATCAACAATGAAAAGAAAATAGTTAACTTTTAATGATTCTTCTGCAGTTAATGAAACTTCTAATGATTCAATTGAATTTTCATCAAAGTGTTTTTTTCTACGAATTTCACGTCTCTTATGAAAAACGGGATTTATATCCATTTTAATAGCAATTTCCTTGGCAGAATCCAAAGCATTATTAAAACCACTATCTCTATACTTCTCAGAAAAGGAAATCAACTCCTCAATTTTTTGGATAGCAACATCAATAAGCATGTCTTTGGATTGCAAGTACTTGCTAACTAAATTAACATGATACAATATTTGAAACCATATAACTATAGCAACCAAAAATTCAAAATCACCAAGCTCATTTGTTGCTAAAGATTTAGCTTCACTTCTTACTAAGGAATCACCATCAACATCTGCCACTTGAAGTAAAGCCTCTCGTATTTCTACCATTTGAAATCTTATTGCTTGAACACTCTCAACACGACTCTCCCAACGAGTGGAAGACAATGACTTAAGAGTTAAACCATGTATATTATCTTTCAAAATATCCCATCTCTTGGTATATTTTGCAAAAATTGTATATATGCGTTGTATAACTCCAAAAAAATCTTTGGCTTTATTACAAGAATTTTCCATATCACATAGAACTAAATTAAGACTATGGCAACCATATGTAGTTTAAAAAGCTCTAGGATTTTCATCTAAAACTCCTTTTTGCACACCTTGATGTTTACCTTTCATATTTGACCCATTATCATAACTTTGCCCACGTATATCATAAATATTAAGATCAAGAAGGCATAATTCATTTTGCAAAGTACTAAAAAGACCTAGACCAGTTGAATCATTCACATTCAAAAATCCTAAAAAAGACTCCTCAATGTTAACTTGATGTGTAGAGACATCCACATATCTTATTAGTAATGACATTTGTTCAATGTGGCTAACATCAGAACTACAATCAAGTATTACAGAAAAATATTTTGCTTGCTTTATTTTTTTTTAATATTTCAGATTTTATAGAGGAAGCAAGCAAAGATATTAACTCATTTTGAATGCTATGACCAAGATAATGAAAGTAAGTTTCTTCATTTTTAATATGCCTAACATGTTCTTGGATAATAGGGTCAAATTCACTCACCATCTCAACTAAGCCTAAAAAGTTTCCATTGCCATTTTGATACAATGTCTCATTAGTTCCACGAAAGCCTAAATTACGCTTGCCATGAAACTTGACAAAAAAAATAATCCTTAACAAAACTTTTTCCCAATGATCTTTCTCCTTCTCAATTAATTCTTGAGCGACTTTGTCAATGGTTTGATTTTTATTAAACCTTAGACGCAAATCATACCAAGTCGTCATATTTTTTTATATGCTCCATACATGTCTCATGTTCTCCAAGTCTTTCACCAATATGAGCCCAATCTTTGAAACTCTCATTTGTTAATTGACCTTTACCAATACCCTTTTTAAAGATTTTGCAACAAAAACAAAAAACTCTATCAAGATGTTTTGAATACACTAGCCATTCTCTATCACATCTTTCTCCATTTGATAAGACCCTAGTATACAAATTTGCAGTAAACCGCCTAGAAAACTTATCTTTAGGACATTTTACAATAGAATTGTCTCTCTTAGGACCCTTGATTGCTAATAAATCAATCATTTGCGAATCAAGTCTATCCCAATTTCTTGGATAAAAAATATCAAGCAAATGAAAAGTTTCACATGAATAATCTTGGCCAACATTACAATCGTCTGTTTCATTTAAAACATCATCATCATTGTTGGGTGAATTATTCAAATTGTCATTCTCTACTTCATTAATATTGTTATCCACATTGTTATCAACATCAACATCAACATCCACATTTGGATTTTCAGAACAAACTTGTGGTCTAATTACAAACTTATCTAATGCTCCTCTTTGTAATCGTTGTATCTCTTCATTTTTTTTTGTTTCTTACGTTTTTCATAGCCAGATTTATATTTTCTAATGCCAAGAGTCATAATATTAATATAATAATATGTAAATAAATTTGAAACCAAATAAGTGACCGACAATGCACAGGCAGACAACAAATCGCACAGGATATTGAGCAATTGCGCAAAATCAATTAATCAACATTCAGCAAGACAGGGCAATACACAGGCAGACAACAAAAACATAACAGTATAACACATGTAATATTAGAGGTTTAAAGTAAAAAAGATTGAAACAACCTGACCGAAATTCGGAAATCGCCAATGCCAATCGGAGATTGAAACCTGGAATTCTGGAAAACCGGTGACCGGATATTATCTGTTTCCTCCGTCGGCTTCCTCGCAAGACGCCAGTCGCTCCTAGAGCCGTTCTCGCTGTCGCTTCACGCGTGCTTACGGAGTACTGGAGTAGAATGTCGGTCTTCCGCAGTTCCGCGCCACTTCCGCGACTCCTCCTCGACTCCTCGTCGCTTCACGCCAATAGAAATATAGAATTTCGCGTCGCTTCACACGTGACGACTCGACTCCTCGCGTCGCCTCGAAGAAACAGAGAGAAACGAACAATTTGCGTATAATTTTACGGAGTGAATGCGTGAGGGTGAATATTACTGAGTATAAAAAAAAATTAAATACATATAATAGTGGGCCTAGGGCTGGACTAGGGGCCCCCAAAATTTAGGGGCCCTGTGGCACAGGGCCTGTGCTATTGGGCAGCTTGCACAGCTTAAAATCCGGCCCTGGTATTTATTTAGACTATCATTTTTAGACGAAATATTTAGACTATCGATTTTACAAGGTTGCAAACATTTATTTTAGTAATAATTATAATGAATTTTCTATATTATCTTGGATTCATATACTTTGAGTTAGATATTTAAATAAAAAAATTCAACATTCAATTACCCATGTATAAACTTCTCCTATATAATCTTGCATTGATATACTATCAAATATTTATTTAAATATAAACATTGGGCATTAACTCATTCGCGCAATGCGCGTATAAAACTAATGTCAATATAAGACTAATATCAGACATTGGTGTCTTAATAGTATTTTTAATTAGAAGATCCTTATTAGCGGTGGCGAATCCAGCATGGGGGTAGCTGACCCCACTCACCCTACCCCACCCCAATATAGCCCTTATATATATATATCACCCCACCTCACCCCCATATAGCACTTATATATATATATATGCTACAAGAAGCAAGGTTTCAAACTTTGGAAGTAGAGCAAATGAGAAATGACAAACTAGAGAAAAATTAACTAAAAGCAATTCAAGAGAGCAATTAAACAATAGACAAGCAAGAGAGGGTAATGGGACTTAGATTAAGCTTTCTTTGTGTAGGTTCAATGTAGAGTCCTAGGTAGGAAGTATTGTAACACCCCCAACTTTAAGGCAATATTTAAGGCAATTTAAGCTTAAAATTCAACCAAAAGATAATAAATTAAACTCTAGTCAGAGCGAAAACAAATATTCAAATCTCTGGGGTGTTATGGCACATCTAACTTATACTAAGCTAGATGATAAGGCTATGTCCACAACCAAAATCCATCAAAGTCATAAATATGAAATCTAAAGTTATTACATCATTAAATCTCAAAGTTGTCTCAAGAAAACAACACAAACTAACTACAAGAGAGGGAGGTAGAACTACATGCAAGCTAAACGTGCTCATGATGACTCTACTTCATACCTAAAATCATAAGTTAAAATAATTAGTGAATATTGCTAAGTAAAACCCCACTCCAACACGTAAAGCTACGATATATACATTTCTTATCCACCATAGGTTTTGAGACCGACATATAGAATATATACTCACCCACTAGCCAACACTAAGGAATGTTTTCAAAAGATTCATACTCCACCATATTAAAGAAACGAGAATGACTCACGAAAGGTTATTAGACCACCATGAATTACAAGCTCAATACCTCACTCAAAGGAACATCAAGATAAGTGGTAATCACGATAAGTAACATGAGAGTATAGATAATCAAATAGAAATCAAGAGAGGTCCAATCCACAATATAGCAATCCACCACATAATCATTATAAATACAATCCACCAAATGTAATAGTAAAATTTGCGTGGAGGGCTCCAATCCACAAATATTACCACATAAATCAATATCCATAATAAGTAACACATTTTCTCTTTGGAAATAGATATAGAACTTTAAGTGTATACACCACCTATTGGGATTCCAAGCACAACGGGTTAGTTACTACCTCTAACACCCAGGATTCATTTCTACCAGGTGCTCAGCCCACCAGAGCTAAAGGCTCACAAATATCAAATCAATGGTATCATGATAAGTCTCCACACAGATCCACATGCCAGCATAATGATATCAAGAAAGATTTAATAACAAGGAATATAGCTCTTAACAAAGAATGTTTCTCAACAAGGAATACATAATATATAGGATTCCAATGGAACATATATACAAATGAGAATCAAAGGTAGTAACTCAAACTCAATCCAAGAATAAGAATTCCAAAAGAATCATAATTAATCCAAGGAAATGATACAGGAGTACAACTGGGTAACAAATACTCAATAGAGTCAACGATATTAACAAAAGCATAGAATTCCATTGCTCACAAGATACAATGATTATCAAATGATAGGATTCATGAATGAATAATATTCAATAAGCAAGAATAGGAATTATTCAACATCATGCCACCACAACAAACTGAAACAACAAAAGAAATACTCATACTGGAATAAACCACTCTGGAATAGTGAACAACACTTAACAAACGGAACAGCACGGCGGGACCAGAGGGTCCACTACTCACTACCGCAAGAACAAACGGAAGATGGCAATGAAAGAGAGTCTTTCGCCACTTGGTTCCACTAGTAGCCTTGCGGGGCTAGCTCACGGGCATGCCAGTCTTGTGGTGTCTTATAATTGTATTCCCATTATAATGGTGTCTTATTGAGTAGTCTTATGAGTTGGAGCCCTGTTGCAAAATGTTTTATAATATCTCTTGTGATCATCCCGGTCTTGCATCTGTGTCTTGGTCAGAATCCCTTCTTATGATTGATGGGGACACTTATGTGTCAAAGTATGTTCTTATGCTTTAAAACATTTCTTAAAAGCTAAATAATTACTTATGTTTTACATGGTGGAGTGGTAACTTACTTAGCTATCTCGCTAATACCTTAACTATATTTTTAGGTATGGAGTAGACTCCTCGTGAGAGCATTTAGCATGGGTGACCTAGTATCTTTCCTTTTCTTTATGTAAGGTCTAGTTTTATCAGACTTAGTTGAGACTTAGATGATGAATTTCTGACTTCATTGATGTATGATGCTGACTGTAACATTTGGATTTGATGGATGTTAGAATTTAGCCTTGCACCTAGGTTTAGACTTGATCTAGGTGTGGCGTGGCACCGCTAAGTTTTAGTATTTCTCTTTTCGCTTCTTAAATGAACTTTTTTTAAAACTCTATTATTATCTAGATTTTACTCTTTTATATCATGCTTTCGGCTCTAGAATTTTGGGGTGTTACAGACACTCAAGGATTCCATCCTCGTTTACACTTATCCTTTCTATTTCCATTCTACCATATATCCATCAAACAACACTTCCATTCCATCCAAACTCACACTAAAATTACACTTTCAAGATGATGTTGAAATAATTTAGATGTTGATGATTTCATGAAAAGGATAATAATAGTGTTATAAAGTGAACAGACATTTGGTTGATCTACAGGTTCCCTTTTAAAGTGGCTAGCTCAAGAGTGTGCCTAAATCGAGTGCTTGGCATTTGAAGCTCAACTTGATTTATAACCCATGGATGCCTAAACCCTATTATTTTACCCATAAAGATTCTATGATATATGTTATGTGTTGATACTTGATAAGTGCCAAAGACACTAATATATAAGGGTCTTTGTGGGGTCATTCTATGCTAAATTGTTATCCTTTGTGGGTGATTTATGGTCTTAATTACTTAGATGTGCTAATGTGTTGCAAAGCCCTCCAAAGAGGCACATTTGAGTGGCTATGCAGGCTCAGAGCTTAAAAGATGGCATATGGGCTTAAGCATTTCGGACGAAGTGTGGTGGAAATCCCCGTCCACGAAGTTGTCCACGTTTGTGGATGGGTCATGGACAGAAACCAGAAGGTCCCACGACCTAATCCACACTCATGGAGCGGGAATTAATCAGGAAAGATGTTGCGTATACGTACGCCGCCCAAGATCCAGCGATTATAAAATGCTATTAGTGTGATTGAAATCATTCAATTAGTTTAGATCTTAGTTTTAGATTGTTCGATTCACTTGTAGAGCTTTAGAATAGGATTCCTTTCTCTCTCTAGAATAGTGCAACTAACTCATTTAATTGATGTAATTGGAGATTGCAATTGAGGACTCAAGTGTGGTAAGCACTTCTTTCCATCTCAATTCCATTTAATACATTTGGTATATTTGATTTCCTATAATTGTGTGTTTTCTAATTTCATCATGAATTCTAGCTAGATTACCTATGAGTTGGATTTGATGATCTAGAGATTATGCATGCTTAACCTTTCCATGTTGAATTGATACTTCTTGCAATTGTGTCTTAATTGTTTTTGTGTGGATGATGTTGAGTCTTGATCATTTCCTCATTACCGGTGATGAGTGAGGAGTATGAGAGAGTGGTAGTGACAAGACATTGTGCTTCCATGTTGTCTTACTTATCCACATTCCTGCCCTACGATCCGAGAGGGCTAGGTCCAGAAGGAGTGGTAGACCAAGTGTTTGATAAAATGCCTTAGCTGATTGAGGAACTAAGAGTCCAAGTTCTACGCAACTTGGTAATGGTGTCTTTGTCTCCCTTAAGCCTAGACATGATTTGCATTAAATCAAGTCCACCATATCCTAATGCATGCATAAGCGCTAGTGATTGAATCCATCTCCCAGTTTTAATTTATTGATTGCTCTTTTACTTTAAAACTCTTTACCTTTGCGATTAATGCTTCCAAATGCTCATTTACATTGCTTAGCTCCTAGCAACTCTTGGTGACACACACCTATGAATCTCATACACTCTACTTAACTCGAATTTGTCATCCTCATGAGATCGACACTCGGGGATTCCCTCTTCGTTTACACTTTTCCATCCCACTATAAAACAATCATCAAAATGGCGATGTTTCTGGGGATGGCAAACGATGATTGAGTTGAGTGTTTTTACTTTGACATCTAGGAGTGTATTGTCAATAGTTATAGGATTGCTCTTTTACTTTTTTTTTTTCTTGTTTTGTATATATTGTTATACTTGGTTATTTGATTGAGAAGTGGGAATACTTGTTCTTTTCATATCTTTTGGCTTACTTGCAACTACTTTTAATTGCAAAACACTTGTTTGGTGAAGCTTTGTGCAAGAATATTTTTTTTTTTTTTTGTAAAATGTACCAATGGAGCTAAATTGTCAAATTGGTTGTTTGATTGAAAAGTGAGCATACTTGTACTTGTGATATTCTTTGGCTCACTTACAACTGCTTTTAGTTGCAAGAATTGTTGTTGGTAAGACTTTGTGCAGGGAATTCTTGGTGACAAACATTCAAAAAGCTTACCATTGAGTGCTCATATGTAACATGGTTACCCACCCCATGGGAAGATCCATTGAGACATCTTCCATCCCACACCATTACCCTTGAGTGCTCATCTCCCTATTACCCTTCCCCTACATATGCATATGCCCCACCTCCACACCATTACCCACCACGACCACCCTATCACTACTCACCCCCTCCACCATACTACACCCATAGACCATATTCATATCCCACCTCCCACATGAACACCTACTACTCACCTCCACCACAATATTATGAAAGAAATGATGTTACATGTTGATGTTGTGAGTATGTGGTGAGGTGAAAGTGGGATGGAAAGTGGTAAAACGAAGAGTCAAGACTCCCCGAGTGTCGTGTCTCTCAAGGCTGACAAATTGGAGTGAATTTGTGTTGGCATTTAGGAGGTTGAAAGGTAAGAGTTGCAAGAATCGTTGGGAGATGTTTTGTTCATGGATGGTTGTGTGAAGGGTTTGAAGGTAAGATTGAGATAGAGAATAAAAAAAGGGAAAAAAAGGGGATGCATGCCGATGCTAAGCCAAATGATTGATTATCGTAGGTAGCTTGGAAATGGGTTTCAGGATTGAACTAGGTGAGTCACGGTATTGGTACCGAGTGGCGTCACACTCAGACTCTCAATCCTCAGTCGGTTGAGGCATTTCATCAAACACCTAGCCTACCACTCCTCTCGGATCTCGTCCTTTCGGACTAAGAGCGGAGATATAGATGAGTTGGGCTCGTAAGAGGCCGCTATCGCGCACTCTCTCAATTCCACTGGGTTCACTAACTATTCCGGCCGGAAATAGAAGCAAAGTTTGAACAACATCATCCACACAAACTTCAATCCTACTACCACAGTTCTCATAGTCATAAGGCAAGATTTAATCATCAATCAAAGGATTATCATGGGTACACACACCCCTAACTACACTACTCAAGCATAGGAAATATCAAGAACAACAAATCATAAATAAACAAAGCAATAATGTAAAAGAACAATCTTTATAATGAAAAGAGTATACCTAAGGAAATCTTGAATCTACATCTTCTTCATCTTCTAAGCTAATCTATTCTAGAGAGATGTGTTTGTTTTCCTCCCCAAAGGGGAAGAAATAGAAAGGAAATCATATCTAGAAATTATTGGTTGCCTCTAGGTCTTGGAATAATGAGCTTTATATACTGGGAGCAAAATAGGGGCAGAATAGACAATTTTCCCGCAGCTGAATTTAGGGCTGTCACAGGGCTCTCGACGCGTCGAGCCCTCAAGGATTTTATGAGAAATTGCTACGGCACATTCTCGACGCGTCGAGGCTAGGGCTCGACGCGTCGAGCCTTGAATCTTCGACGGCTATCGCCACGCGTGGTGGAGGGNACTGGGTTCACTAACTATTCCGGCCGGAAATAGAAGCAAAGTTTGAACAACATCATCCACACAAACTTCAATCCTACTACCACAGTTCTCATAGTCATAAGGCAAGATTTAATCATCAATCAAAGGATTATCATGGGTACACACACCCCTAACTACACTACTCAAGCATAGGAAATATCAAGAACAACAAATCATAAATAAACAAAGCAATAATGTAAAAGAACAATCTTTATAATGAAAAGAGTATACCTAAGGAAATCTTGAATCTACATCTTCTTCATCTTCTAAGCTAATCTATTCTAGAGAGATGTGTTTGTTTTCCTCCCCAAAGGGGAAGAAATAGAAAGGAAATCATATCTAGAAATTATTGGTTGCCTCTAGGTCTTGGAATAATGAGCTTTATATACTGGGAGCAAAATAGGGGCAGAATAGACAATTTTCCCGCAGCTGAATTTAGGGCTGTCACAGGGCTCTCGACGCGTCGAGCCCTCAAGGATTTTATGAGAAATTGCTACGGCACATTCTCGACGCGTCGAGGCTAGGGCTCGACGCGTCGAGCCTTGAATCTTCGACGGCTATCGCCACGCGTGGTGGAGGGTGTGGTGAGCTACTGGAAATTATCCACGTGTGGCTTCTTCGCTTTTTACTCGGTTTTGGCCTTGAATCCTCCTTGTGGCTGTAGAATAGCTTAAAAACATCTTCCATAATCGTGTTAGAGGTTTTTGGTCACATCCGAGTCTTAATGCATGAAATCCTTATAAAATGGGTAGCAAACTATGCAATATTAGCCCGTAAATGACCCTTAAAACACACTATTCTTGGTGCTTATCAAAGTTTCCACACTTAAACCTTGCTTGTCCTCAAGCAAGCATACTATCAAATCCTAATCATATAAGCACCAAGGATAGTTCATTTTCTCATTGTTAATTGATCAAGCGATGTGTGGGTGTTCGGAGTTGAGCGGGTGAAATTCCCTACACTATCCACCAAGACCACTAAACTTATGCCGACCAAAGGTAAGAAATATGCTAAGGAAGTGAAGGTCTCAAGAGATGGATATAACATAAAAAGTTTTATTCACACCTTTCAAGCATGCAAATAACAAAAGGGTTTCACTTTGTATTTTCTAGGGGCCTCCAACCGATCCGACTAGTGGGAACGATGTGCACCCCCTAGCCAATTTCCAACCAAAACGCCGAAGCCTCTTTACGCAATATAAGTGAGGGCAGGGGCATGGACTGCTCATCGCCATGGCTTGGGCGATCACTCTATTTTCTCACTTCCTAGGATAACGTCATCGGGGAACCCGACTTCACATGAAGCCCCATGCTTTTTCGAAGACAGTGCAATGGGTGCCTGAATCCTAGCGAAGCGGCTCACCTCCTTTCTATTTTTCTCATCTTTCAGGATCTCTTCGGGGTAACCGACTTCACATGGATCTTCATGCTTTTTCGAAAACGGTGCAATGGTTACCCCGTATCCTGGCAAGATGGCTTGCCTCGTGTTTTCATCTCTAGGAATGGCCTTTGCCTTTTTCTACTCTTTCACCATGTCAACCCCTTATGCCTTTTTCTAGGGAGTAGGGATTTTTTTCACTCAAAGCTCACTTTAAGGCTCTCCTTTTGCCCCATGTCTTGCTAAGATTAGTTTAATTTCCGGGCTTCGCAATTTTTATCTTTCTAAAACTCAGGGGGTTCACACTCCCACTTCGAGAGATCTTTGACTGAGGTCCAAACAAAATACAAGGTGATGAACATGCAAGCACACATAAAAATTTTCAATTTTGCAAATTGGTGCAAAGTGTAACTTCCAAATCATATTTAAAACATTCGTATTTGGCACATGGTTAGGACCCTCCTAGATAGTATTGGCAATAACACGCCCTCTAGTTCCTATACCTTATCACTCAGTCAATCAACTATTTCAAGAAACATATATCCTTTCCAAACTTAAAAGTGAACATCGTCCTCGATGTTTCCATGAGGAACGGAGGAAAAAGAATTAGGGTCTTAAAAGATTGTAAACTAAGGCATCTTTCCACGCTTAAAAAGTGTGCTCTGGGCTTCAAATAAGTTTTCTAAAAAAATATTATATCCATTATAACAAAATCATGCAACTCATCCTCTGTGAACCAAGACAAATTTGCTCATAAAAATTGGAAGAAAAGTTAGAATGATATACCATACAGTGCGTCTCTACAACCTTATCTTCAGCTCACTGCCCATCTATTTTCTTTAAGATTGACGGTTCTACATCTTCTTTCCTTTAGTATTAAGCAATTTAAAAGTAAATCTATGCCTCCGAAATGTTTATCCTGCATCTGTTAGCTTAAACGGTTGCATAGAAATAAACTTAAAGCAACTAAAAGGAACAAAATAATAACCGTAAATAAAATTTGATTAAAAATGAAGTATAAAGTTGGGATTATTGGCACGACCAGACCTTGGAGACTTATAAAAATTGGATGAAAAGAAAATAATGCACGAAAACTTGTCAGGACCCTTCCACGCGGACTTACACGCGTGTAGGTCCACGTGGATCAGCACTGGAAAGATTCCACACCTGTCACCACGCGTGTGGGCAGCGTGGACAACAGTGCTGATCACTTTCTCCGTCTCCCGGCTTTTGCCTTCCACTTTTGATCCGGTTTAGCTCATTCGTCATGGCTTGGCACCAAAACCACCTGCAATGTTAGCTCAAGCAAGGCTATTCTAAAAAAAAAAAAAGAAAATTGCTAATAACGAAGAAAAAGAAAAAGTAAACAAGAAATAAAGTTCTAATCATCTAAGGATAACGTTGGGAATGCCTCCCAAGTGCGCCATGGTTTAACGTCTCCTGGCCAGACGTGGTGTGCTCTATCCTTCGGAGCAAACTGATTTTGGGACCTTACCAAGCGTCCCGTGAACTTTAGATTCAAGGTATGCCCGAAGATGGGAAACATCCTTGAATTTGGAAACTAAGGAGAGGAAAATAAAATTCAACGATAAGTAAGCTCGGGGTATTATTTCAAGGTGTTCAAAGATAATATACCCCTCTTCTTCTTTCTCCTTATAGGTTCCTACCCCTGCAACCTTTTCCTTAAAGACTCCCCAATATACACACTCTCCACCTTCTATCCTATCTAGAGCAATTTCTCCCGCCACAACTTCTACCGGATTGTCAAGGGTGACAACTCTCTTTCCTTGATCCTGCTTCTCTTCTACGATTTCTAAGAAATTCTCATCTTCCCATACAGGATCATCATACACATAAAACTCGCTTTCACAAGAATAAAAAGATTGGATATCATCCTCACTCCCCAAATTATCATCACACAGTTGCAAGGAATCACACTCCCATGAGCAAAAAGAAACTTTATCACATTCATCAAGATTATCATGAATTCTAAAGGAGTCATCCTCACAAACATTATAAGAACCGTCAATAAGAGTTTGAGGGAAAGTTTTACCTCGTGTGGGTTATTTGTTTTCCCACACAATTTCAATGTGATCCTCGTCCTCACTCTCAATTTCTTCCCATTGTGGTATGTTCAACTCGAAAGTTGAAACTTCTTGAAGTACCGGGGCATCAAGTTCTTCTTGTTCTTTTACACTCACCTTTTCATTTTTAGCCTTTCTTTCCATCTCGCCTTCACTTCGCGGGTAGGTTTCCATTGTCGGGTTAGTTCCCATGAAATGGTCATCAACTTGTGGTAGCATTTTCTTCATGAACTCCTCCGACATTGATAGAATTTTAGTTTCAATTTCGTCCAGCGAAAGTCCTTCTTCGCGAAGAGTGACAAGATTCTTCTTCAATTCACTTCTAATCTCATTTCTTAGGTTGATGGTATCCTCCTTGGCCATTTGTATGAATGTTTCTAATTTGTTCTTCAAGATTTGAATTTCATCATTGACCGATGGAAGGTACTCGCAATGTTGTCTCTCATAGGGCATTGGTTGAGTGAAATTTTGCACAAAAGGTGGTGTTTTGTAAAGGTATGTTTCATCTTGTTGGGGTGGGGGTGAATAACTAGGATTAGTGTAAGAATGAGAATACCAATTCTTCTCAAGGTTATGATTTGGTAGAGGGTCATAGTGGAATGGAGGTTTAACGGTTGAAGGGATTATGGCCTTTAATGCCGGTTCACAATTTGGATCTATCTCCTTCGTGACTTGAATAAGTTGGTTGTTAATCCTCTCAGCTATAGAACTCAATGATTCCTCTCCATCTCGAAATGTGGGTATCTCAATTCTTTCATGGTTAAGCGTAAATGAGGTAGCATATGAATATAATTCTTGGGTATAATCAAAGTAAGTATTCGGGTGTGAATATGGTGGTGGTAGGTATAAATAAGGATTTGGATAATAATATGGGTAAGGTTCATAAGTTTGGGGTGGAATATTTCTTATATTTGGTCGTCCATGGTATGGGTAACCATGGGAATACGGATAAGCACTCATTGGTAAGCTTCAAGTGATTGATGGTAGACAATTTCCTGCATAAAGCTTAGCAAACAACAATTTCTTTGCAACTAGAAGTAGTTGCAAGTGAGCAATAATATGTTCAAGATAAATAAGCTCACTTATCTAATCAAGTATCCAAAAATTAGAAAATAAAACAAACAAAAAGAAAGCAATTCAATAACTCTTAAAAATCTACTTAAAAAATGTCAACACAATTCAAGAACCGTTTTCCATCCCCGGCAACACCGCCATTTTGATGTTGTGAGTATGTGGTGAGGTGAAAGTGGGATGGAAAGTGGTAAAACGAAGAGTCAAGACTCCCCAGTGTCGTGTCTCTCAAGGATGACAAATTGGAGTGAATTGGTGTTGGCATTTAGGAGGTTGAAAGGTAAGAGTTGCAAGAATCGTTGGGAGATGTTTTGTTCATGGATGGTTGTGTGAAGGGTTTGAAGGTAAGATTGAGATAGAAAATACAAAAGGAAAAAGAAGGGGATGCATGCCGATGCTAAGCCAAATGATTGATTATCGTAGGTAGCTTGGAAATGGGTTTCGGGATTGAACTAGGTGAGTCACGGTATTGGTACCGAGTGGCGTCACACTCAGACTCTCAATCCTCAGTCGGTTGAGGCATTTCATCAAACACCTAGCCTACCACTCCTCTCGGATCTCGTCCTTTCGGACTAAGAGCGGAGATATAGATGAGTTGGGCTCGTAAGAGGCCGCTATCGCGCACTCTCTCAATTCCACTGGGTTCACTAACTATTCCGGCCGGAAATAGAAGCAAAGTTTGAACAACATCATCCACACAAACTTCAATCCTACTACCACAGTTCTCATAGTCATAAGGCAAGATTTAATCATCAATCAAAGGATTATCATGGGTACACACACCCCTAACTACACTACTCAAGCATAGGAAATATCAAGAACAACAAATCATAAATAAACAAAGCAATAATGTAAAAGAACAATCTTTATAATGAAAAGAGTATACCTAAGGAAATCTTGAATCTACATCTTCTTCATCTTCTAAGCTAATCTATTCTAGAGAGATGTGTTTGTTTTCCTCCCCAAAGGGGAAGAAATAGAAAGGAAATCATATCTAGAAATTATTGGTTGCCTCTAGGTCTTGGAATAATGAGCTTTATATACTGGGAGCAAAATAGGGGCAGAATAGACAATTTTCCCGCAGCTGAATTTAGGGCTGTCACAGGGCTCTCGACGCGTCGAGCCCTCAAGGATTTTATGAGAAATTGCTACGGCACATTCTCGACGCGTCGAGGTTAGGGCTCGACGCGTCGAGCCTTGAATCTTCGACGGCTATCGCCACGCGTGGTGGAGGGTGTGGTGAGCTACTGGAAATTATCCACGCCCCTCCACACGCGTGTTGGGCTGCGTGGGAAGTTCCTGCTTCGTGGCTTCTTCGCTTTTTGCTCGGTTTTGGCCTTGAATCCTTCTTGTGGCTGTAGAATAGCTTAAAAACATCTTCTATAATCGTGTTAGAGGTTTTTGGTCACATCCGAGTCTTAATGCATGAAATCCTTATAAAATGGGTAGCAAACTATGCAATATTAGCCCGTAAATGACCCTTAAAACACACTATTCTTGGTGCTTATCACATGCTCATGTGAAGCACCACCCCCCATTCCATATCCCACTACTTCCAATCCTTGTGAAGGACCACCTTATGATAACCCCCCACCAGCCAAATTCCTAAATGAGATTGAGATCCTAAAGGAAAAAGTGGAAGCATTCATAGAGATGGCCAAGAAGGACACGACCAATCTTAGGGTCGAACTTAAGAATGAGGTGAATGGATATCTTGTTATCCTCTGGGAGGAAGGCCTACCGTTGAAAGATTTTGAAACCAAGGTGATATCTATGACGGGGGAGATCATAAAGAAAATCTCATCAAGGGCTAACAACCCAATTATGGATGACCCCTTGATA
This sequence comes from Ipomoea triloba, assembly GCF_003576645.1. Lineage (NCBI taxonomy): Eukaryota > Viridiplantae > Streptophyta > Magnoliopsida > Solanales > Convolvulaceae > Ipomoea > Ipomoea triloba. Next base: position 21,589,953 of record NC_044922.1, read on the forward strand.
TTTGAGGAGAATTCAAGTCTTGTGAATAGAAAGGAAGAAGGGGATGGGGTTGAAGAAGAAAATAACAATGAAATTGTGAGTGTTGATGAGAACACCTTGGATATCATTGATGTGGTAGATTGTGACATTGTTGAGAGTGAAGAAGAGAGGTGGAGAAAGGAAACTATGGGAGTGAATACCAATGTGATAGGAGAGGAAGAAAAGAGAGAAGAAAGTGAACTCAGTGATGATGAAAGCATTGAAATTGTGTGGGAGGAGAAAGAGCCCACACGAGGTAACATTCTTGACCTTCCTTCTGTTTCTATTCTTGAAAATCCTTGCACTCAACCTCTTTTTGAAAATATTTGTTATTCTTGTGTGGATGACTCCCTTTTGATTTGTAATGATGATCTTGATGAGTGTGATAACACTTATTTTTACTTTTGGGAGGATGAGTCCGTAGGTTTTTGTGATAATGAATCTATTAATGAGTGCGAGTGTGTTGGTTTGTTTGATAACGATAATTGTGGTCCTTGTGAGGATTACTCCCTTTGCGATGGTTCTTCTAATATTTGTGACTATGCTTGTTTTAGCTTTTGGGAAGATGACCCCTTGCATATTTGTGATAATGATTGTGTGGAACCCATAGATGATAGTGATGATGTGTCTTTCTATTCTTGTGAGGATTGTTAGGAACATACTGTAATAGGTTTTGATGATACCAAATGTAATGTTCAATACCCTAAGTCTCGATAGATAGGAAATATATGTAAGTTCGACAAGTAAACTAAGAGCGAAAATACAACCGGGTAATTGAGCTCAACTCGGAAATTATTTAAGCTTAAGGTGAACTTGTTTGAACATCTTAGAAGTTTCGTGTTGTAAGCTTATAGATAGATCAGAAGAAGGCACGAGACATCACTAGAGGAATAAGGGTCTGCGAGACATCAACTAAGTCTCGAGACATAAGCAGAGTTCGAGAGATGGAATCTCTCGAAACATCAATCCAGTTCGAGACATGAGATCGAGACATCAAGTAGTCGAGACATCAATTTTTGGTCTCGATAGACTAGCACTTCTCCAATGAACTGAACGGCAGTTAACACGCATAGATAAAGTAATCTAAGTTTGGAGAAAAAGAATATCATGGAGATAAAATATTAAGGAGGTGCTGACAGAGTATTATGGGAAAATAGAACAGCCGGAAGTGGATGCCACGTCAGAACTCCACAACTAACGGATAGAAGATGCACCAATCAGAGGTCGGTCTTATTCCCTAAAACGAGGATCAATGGGAATATAAAAAGAGTAACTTTTACCAAAAGAAGTAAGTGAAGTATGGACTCAAGATAGTGGAATATGGGATATTCATTACAAGACAAAAGGTTCAAGTTACAAGACCACCACTCCATGAAACATGCTAAATATATGCAAGTCCCATGATCGGCATGGGAGAAAAATTTCAAACGGAATAATTTTCCCTCCAACGGAATTATTCCTCAACTCTCATATATAAGGACGTGAAGACACAAATTCAGAGATGTTCGAAAAATTCAAGCTATCATAAGAGGTGTCTAGTTCAAACGTTCAAAAGTGCAACTGCTTAATCTGGAATATCATACTTGATATTCATAACAGCGAGAAAACACATCTTAGTGTTTTGAGAGAGTTACAAAGCTTAAACTACTACACATCTAGAAGGTGACCGAAGCTGCACTACAAGGAAGATTATCCAACGAAAGCTTTTGGTCAGATTGGAGATTGTTACACTCAACCTGTGACAACCAGAACAACCTTGCTTTGGAGAAGGCAAGAAGAGGCGGAGTAACCTGGGAGCTGTCTTGTGAAGATCCTGAGGCTTGAGGCGGGCTTGGTGATCAAAGCTCAAGTGCTCGAGAGGTGGAGTAACAAAAAGCGGGGCGAAAAACCTGAGACTTTAGGCGGGCTTCGTGATCAAAGCTCAAGCGCTCGATATTGTACTAAAAAGGGAAGTTTTAGTGCAATCCTTCTAGGGAGTTTCTAGAAGAAGAGTGGACGTAGGCGGGTTGGCCGAACCACTTAAAAATCTCTCTCGCATTTACTTTCTATTTTTTCCTCTCGCTAACTATCTCTCGAACTGCACTGCATATAACCACACCTCTCGAACTAACTCAAACTCGTGCAAATTAAAAGGGGATAACTTTTCCGCTGCGAATAAAACTTTGTCTTCATCTTGTGAGGTATCGAACCTAAACATCCTAAGTCCAATACACACGAGAGGTCGAATAAGATTTGCAAAAATCTTATACAAGTCTATTCACCCCCCCCCCTCTAGACTTGTACCCCATCCCCTTGGGACCAACAAGGATGGGTTAGGTGATTGTGATAATCTTGCTTGGAGGGATGTGGGGATGATGGAAGGTGAGAAGGAGGGAATTTTGTCTTTATTGATAAATCTATTGGAGAAGGGAAGATGAAAATGAAAAAGAATGTTTTAAGTGTTTTTGAGGGATTGATCACTATCCATAAGGTTGTTCTTTGGTTGATCTTGAGAATGGTTGTGCTCGAGTTTGAGGGTGCTCGCCACCTTTGGGCATACCTCAACTCAAAAGTGGATGGGACGCATGGTATGGTCCCAGCTTTGATATGCTTTGTTGGATAGTTTTGTTGAGCCTAGCTAAGGACGTTAAACGTGGTGCTTATTGGGAAGTACCCCAAGGTCTATCTTGTGAATATTGTTATTTTTCTTTTGTTTTCTTGTTGGTTTTTGTTTTGTTTCCTTTTGAGCTAACATTGCAGGAGATCTTGGTACCACCCCATGAAAAAGTTGAGCAACAAATGGTCAAAAGTGGAGAAAATAGCAAAGGAAAACATGGCAAAAATCTGGGAGTGTACTGTACATGTTTCATATCCACGAGCCAATCCACGTTGTGGACATGCTCGTGGATTTTGAAATAGAAACTTCCACGCGTATATCCACGAGCGCAGGCATTCTGTGGAAAATTTCCAGAAACATCCACAAGCAAATCCATGTCGTGGACGAGCTTGTAGACATAGATTTGAGCATAAAGTGTGGAAACCATCTTTTAAACCCCTATCTTTCATTCGAACCGCGAAAAACACTCTCTCCATAAAGGTTAACAAGTTCTTTGCTATTTTTTCTTCTAATCTTTGAGAGCTCTAAAGTTTAGCCTTGCCAAGAATCATCTCTTATCTTGTTTTACATTTCCTTCTTGTTGTTTTCTCTTAGTTACTTGCTTTGTTCTAGAGTTTAGCTTTTGATGTTTTTATTATTAGGATTGTAGTTCCTTCAATTGTTAGTTTGTTGCATTGCAATTTTTTTTCTTTTAATTTGCATTTGAGTCTGGCTAAAGACGTTAAACGTGGAGCTCTTGGGAGGCACCCCAAGCATTTGAAAAAAAAAACAAGAGAAAAGAGAAAAAGATTGTGAATAATGGGAGTAGCTTTCTACTCCATTGCACTTCATTTGGTTGTCATCATGTACTAACCTTGTTTTATGTAGCTTGGAGGACGGAGACAAAATAGATGTTTGGAAGCTTAAAGTGTGTAAAGGAAGGGATGCTCACTTGGTTGTAAACCCCTTATCCCTTTTTACTTTTGAATGCCCCATTTTCAATTCTAAAGTGTGGAAAAGAATAGAGAGCTTTTGCATAACACATTGCACACATGATGAGCACGCCATGGATTAATTCACAAAAAGGGTTACGTTGATTGATACCTCGAACCCTAGAAACACTTCCTAGTAAACCCAAGTGTGATGTATCTTGGTGTAGGTGCCTTGAACTTCCTTGAGTGAAGCACTATTTGCATCCATCTATTCTAGCCTATGTAAACCACATGCATAAGACCTAGTGAAGGCATCCAAATCCTAGCTTTAATTGTTTGTTTTACCTTTGCTTTTCTTTTGTTCAAAACCATCATCAAATGTTCCTTTTTGCCATAGTGTATTCTTGCAACTCTTGATGACAAACCTCCTCAATGCCACACACTTGACTTGACTCCAATTTGCCATCAGTTGAGAACACGATTATCGGGGAATTCATTCCTCATTTACACCCTTCCACCACCGCTAAAACCACAACATCATAGATTCAGATGGGGTTGTGGGATGAGGAGACATCCGTACTGACCTATTAAAAGCGGAGCGGTGGAAAGGACTTACTGTGTGACTGGTGGTAGTAGCAAAGGCTAGGGGTAAATTGGTAGGCGTGAAGGGTGACCGGGTGCTTCCAAAGGCTCCAAAACATAAGTTTGGGAGAGAGGTAGCCATGGGATCGCCAGGTGGAATTGGTGTAGCAAAAGATATGGATTGAGGTAAGGAGGGAAGGGGGGCTGGTGGGAGGCCATATGTGACGGTGGTAGCGGCAGACGCGTGGCGCGGTAGCGGTGGTAGTTCGGTGTGGCAACAACAGTGGCTATGGGTGGAACCATAGCGTGGCGGAAGCATGCAGCGATTGCGCGCAAGCGTACAACATCAACAGCATAAAGCCGCGATGGTGGGGGTACGACATGTGTTTGGAAAATTTAGGAAGGTTTGAGGAACTAATTGGAGTTAGGGATGCTGCTCTAAATATATGCCTAGGGTTCGAGGTGGTTCTAGAGTTTAGGGAACTGACCGTTGAGAATTTGAATTCGAAATGGGCATGTGTAGGAGGTTATGGTATTGAATTTTACTTCCTTCAGGCATCTAGATGCCTAAATGAAAGTGGGGACTTGTGATGGGTATATGGGTTATGGGACACCCTAATATTTTAAACTATATTATTTCAATAAAATATCCTCCATGATAAAATTTATTTTTATATTCTAAATATTTTAGCCCGAATATTTTTGAAACAAATTAAAATTTAAATAATCTATTTTATAGCCCATAATTTCATTGATAAAAATCTATCTGAAACGAGCTTGTCAAAGTCATTTTATAAATATCAAATTTTCTAAGCCCAAATGATTTTTCTTCCTAAGTCCATTAATATTTCATGAGCCCAAATAACCTAATTATTTTATAGGTCCAACTACTTAGCCCAATTCTTTTAACTCATTTCCAAAATAAAATATGATGTTGAGATCCAAACCCCAGCTATTTAAATAAGAGCATTGTTTCTTGTTCTTCCTCCATTCTTTTGGTTTCACGCAGCAACTTTTCCTCACGCATCCCTCTCTTTTTTTCTTCAAGAGCTTCCCCTCCCAAAACCCTAGGTTCCAAATGGTAAGATTTCTTCTCCTATTTTCCTCTTCCACTCCTCTTAGTCTATTTCATAAGTTATTGAGATGATGTGTTTATGAGTTGCTTGTGGTGTTTTGATATGAGGATGAGGGTATGGTGTGACTATGCTTTGACTTGGAAGAAGGAGGAAAGGTTATCCAAGCTTAGGAGTAAATTTTTAGAGTTTAAGCTTGAGGTAATGGTTTATGTTAGCCCAAATTATTTTGCCCTAATTTTGGTTGATGTGTTTATTTGATATTTTGGGAATGATTTGCTTATCAAATTTGTGGAAATAATTTAAAATATAGTGTTATTTGACTCTTAAAAATTGTCTATATATCTACGTTTAAAATGCTTGGAGGAGTTGTGTTTTGAGGTGTTTTGGGGATGGATTTTGCAGGAACCTAAAACCATTCCCCTTGCTAGCATATTTTGTTCCTCCGTTTTATATATGTAATATACTTATAAAATAATTTATCTTGTTTAAGGTAAGGTTTGAACTCTTAATTTTATTATTAACAAATAAAGTCCCTACCAATTAAGCTAATCAAATTTCTTGTAAATACTTTAATTTATTTAAGTATTATATGACTTTTAAAGGGTTATGTTTTGAGAAAACTCTTATTTTGAAAAGTATTCATACTTTATAAATTTCCTAGTTTGATAAACCTTGCATACATATTTGATATGTCCAAGTATATTATTTTGGGAGGATTATATAAATATACTTATGTGAGGAATCTTTTAACCTTGACAAGAGTTTATGGTTTAAAAATCTATACGTTAAATTTTATTTAGAAATCTTTCATACTTATATAGTAAAATATGTTTTGAGAAAGTATTATGCCTTGAGTGGCTTATAATATTTGTACTATGTTTTGAAAGAGATTAGGAAATGATTTGTGAATGATTATAATGCTTTGAATATACTAAACGCTATTATTTCAGAATTTATAACCTTATAGGAATATGAAAGTATTGTTGGGTAAAGTATAGTATCCTTGTTGAGTAACTGTTTTTGGAAAAAGCTATAAACCTTGTCTATGGCATCAAGTCAAAATCATTTTGGGGAAGTATTATAACCCCTATATATAGTGTTGAGTTAAATTTATTTTAATAAACTTATGTACTTATACATATGTGCGATCGTGGGGTGGTTACTATTACTTATTATGATAGTCAACTTTGGTGGAGCCTTACTTATGATATTATTGAGTGCAAACTATTTTTCAAAGGTTGTGGTTTTAAGGTGGTTGTTGGTACTTGGTGTTTTAACTGGAGTCCCAAATGTTGTATTTTAAGAAAACCATATTGTGGAAAAATCTTACGTTTTGGTGTAAGTTTAAACTTTGAGAATCCCCTCCCTTATTGTGAAAATCATTTCAATTAGTCTAGTGTGGACTTAAAGCATTTTGAAAATCCTTTTGAAAATGTTCTTACAAGGTCTTTGTCTAATTGTTTTCTAAAATATGGAAACCTATTTATAAAGTTTATTTATTTTCAAACTATAAATGTAATTATTTTATGGGGCAAAGTGAATCTTACTTAGCATTTTTATGCTAAATTTGTGTTTTCTATTTGAGTTTTTCCCAGTTGAGTTATCTCGGCCCTACTTGCACGGTCTTGCCCGGTCGAGTATGTGATTAAGTTCGCTTGTTGATTGCTAGAACTATCGATTAAGGTTTTTCCCGGATGGACTTTCTCGGCCCGACCAACATAGTTTTGACTGGTTGATCATTGAGTGGGACAAGCATCATGGTGGTTGGGTTGGGTGACACCCGGTCGGTTAGATCAAGCGCAAAAAAGACAAAATGATATACAGACCACTTGATTGAAATAAAAAGATACTTAGCAAAGTAAATAGTATGACCAGCACAAGAACGATGCTGACTTCCGAAACAAGATTTGAGCATAAGCAAAACAAAATATAGATCAAAAGATAAATGAGAGATAAATCAATAACTTAAGGACCCTAGTTCATGGATGCAGCAGTAATGGGGTCAGACAAATCTGCTAGAGGGTCGGTGAACGGCTCCAGGCCGGGTGGTGCTATGTCTGTACCTAATACAGCGCGGACCTATTCCCAATCGTCCGAAAGGGCTTGATTGTAGGCTGACCGACCAAGGACTCCTTAGTTCTAGTTGAGGAACCTTCGCTCATTTGAGTTTTCTTCCTCTTAGAATGAACCTTCGGTGAGATTGACTAAATGTTGGGTGGGCTCTGGCTAACCTCCTCCCCCCCCTACCCCCCCCCCGGCCAATTGGGCTTTAACCACAAGCACTTCCTCGTATCGCTCCAGTGATGACCATCTAGACACACTAAACACCTCGTCACCCTGATCGTCATAATCACGAGTAGAGAGATTTTGGCTATCGACTTCTGACATGTTGCACCATTGAGAACAAACAAAAGCTGAGAAGTGAAAAATCAACGGTGCAATGCGTCTATTTTTTTTATGAAAAAGATATATAGCACCCGATAAAGTCGACAAAGCAACTAGCAAGCATGAACATGACAAACATGGCAGACCGTAGAGTGAGGCCAAATAAATGGTCGGCCAGTCGATCGTAGGGACCGGTTGACCAAGAAAAAAAAAGTGGGGCATTGGTGGCACTCGGCCAATTGACCGGGAAGAAAACAACAACAACAAAGATGATGATAATAGTGTAGGCAGCCAAACAAAAAAAAATCGTGTTGATGGGTGGCCGATCGGCCAACCTGTGCAATTAGCTGATTGGCCAGGAAAACAACAAGCAAGCAGCAGCAGCGAACAACATCAACACACATAGCTCAAAGGGAAAGCCAGTCAGTCGATCAAAAAAAAAGGTAATAGAGGCAATGCGTCGAAAGACAAGGCCGGTTGGTCATTCCGTTCAAGCGGCCGGTTGATGGAGTAGTCTTTTGGGTAAGTGGATGTGTAAGAGGGTATCCTTACACCGGATATCGTTCTCACAAGGATTGGCGATAGGAGTAGAGCTTTAGTGTTCCAAGCATAAGATACTAATGTTCCTCATGGAAATCTAGCTAAACCGAAGGGTTGATTTGGATACAAACACAACATCAAACAACACACTATAATGAAAACAAATAATAAAGAGGGACCAAAAGATGATAGATGCCATATAACAATAGGAAAGCCTTTCCCAAGGTCATCCCACACTCCTAGAACATTCAAGGACATTTCCATGACTCAAGAATGTCTAAGAGGCATTTCATCAAACACTTGGTGTTCTCAAGAATGTCTAAGAGGCATTTCATCAAACACTTGGTGTTCTTAACATCACCTAAGAGGCATTTCATCAAACACTTGGTGTTCTTAACATCACACACTCCCCATTTCATCAAACACTTGGTGTTCTTAACATCACACACTCCCCTTTTCCCAAAGGTGAAGCATGGTTGATTAACTCTTTGAACTTCATAATGAAAATATCACAAGATTCATAATCAACAAGGAATTTCGTAACACAAGATAAAAGATCAAAGCAATAAAACAAGAAAGTAAATTGCAAGAAATGAAATAAAGAGTAGAAGAACTTATCTAGGGAAAATGGATATGAAATCCTTGAAACCCAAGTTTAAATGCTACAATCCAAGCTTCCAAAATGTTTAATAACCTAAATATAAGTCTAATCTAACCCTAAAATATGAAAAGAAAGAGTAGAAAATAGCTAGGGTTCTAAGATGGGTCGGAACCATGGAGAAATGAGTGAACCCACTTAAATAGGAGTAGGGGCGTGCTGAAAATATGCAGATTTGGGGTCCTCGACGCGTCGAGCTAATTTGGATTGAAAACAGTGGCATTCTGTCTATTCTCGACGCATCGAGGATAATTCTTGACGCGTCGAGAATCCTGCGACGAAGATCCGGCTAACAAGCTGATTTTGACCCTTTTCCCTTCTGATTTAGAATTTGATGTCTTCATAAAAGTTGTAGCCCTTCGAGTCTCATTTCCAATGGTTCAAGAATCACTTCATTTGGACTTTTCTAGGCCGAGATATGGTCAAAATACTAAGATGTCGACGTGTAGTGCAAAAATTGCAACACTTTGATCTTTCGCTTCTCTTTTGTTTTGGTTTGTCCAAATGACCAACACCATTGAAAATACCACTCTAAGACTTCCTTGGGAGTGTTGCATCCATCTCCATATCTTCATATTTGGTCTCCATTTGACTCCAATGCCCACCAAAATGCATGAAAATGATCATCTTTGCTTCAATGCTTTCCTCCTCATACTACTTGCAAAATAACACAAATAAGAACTAATTCTCATGAAATTTAGAATGATCTATAAACATAATGACTTAGTGAAAAGGGAAAAATATAGACAAATAAGCACTTATCACCGGTCGACTAGGGGGAAAAACAAACTACAACCAACAGAAACATAAACAATAAAAAAATAAAGAGAAAACATAATTGGTTTTTGCGGAGCAGGCAGTCGGTTCGCGGCAGTAGGTGGGCAGCCAGTTGGTCGATTGGCAACTCGGGCAGTCAGGCGGAAGAGTCGCTCGGGTTACGGTGGTAGTTGGATAGCTAGGGTTTCAACTGAAACAAGAAGAAAAAAATAAAAAATAAAAGAATGAGAAAAAGGGAAGGAAAGCAAGAACAAAGTGACACGTGTCTCTTTTTGCATGTGAGTCATCCGATAAAAAATATTCAACAAGCCATTGGAGTTTGAAATTACCAAAAAGTGCTTGATTGACCGGTAAAAATATAGTAGACCGACCGGAGGAGGCATTGCTCGTGACATGTCAATTGGAAAAAATTACAAAGAAAATATTTTCACTTCTCGAACCCAACGATTCTCGCGGATTCAAGAAGTGGGGGACTCGTGATGGGTAAATACGCACAAGGACTACTCGTGAGCTCACTCGGTCGGTTCGTCAAAAGCTACCCAGTCGGTCCGTTACAACCATCAACTCAACAGAAATAAATCACTTTTAACCAATCGTATTACTTGCATTAACAGGCTTCATGACAAGTAAAGATGTTCTCGGATTACCCTTGGAACCGCCCCGACGGAGCATCACCCGACCGGCCTACCGAAGGTTGACTGGTCAGCCTACGGTGTGATGCGACCTGCAAACTAGAAAACCTAGCTTACACGACAAGTAATGGAGGCCAACTTACACTTGCAGAGCGGCGGGTGACAACTTGGAAGAATAAAGCTTTGTCGCCTCGGATAGTCAACTTGCACGTAGTTGCGGTGCGATCATCTGACCAAGTCAAAAAGAGCACGCCACATCAAGCCACTTGTAGAGTTGTAGTGGAGCATTAAATGCTTAGACCGGCCTATTTAGTATAAATAGGATGGTCCTCCCCCTCACTTGACATATTCACTACTTCTCATATACTACTAGTCAGATTCATCTCATTATAACAATTGTTCTCTATGTGTAAACTTCACCACTCTGTATCATCACACTACTTGTGATCCACTCTATATTGCAATGTACTCCACATGTAACTGTTTGTTACTTGTAATACAACATAGTCTCGAACCGTTCAGTCGTCACCCGGTAGACCTTTCGACCGACTAACTTACCGAGCGCCCTCTTCACTTGTTCGCAACATACATATTCGTAGTGTATTCGTAACCTTCGGGACCATTTACACTATCAAATCCTAATCTCATAAGATAATATTTCACTTTTCTTCCACTACAGTTTCTACGTTGGATTACAACCACTCCAAATTATAAAGAGGGTTAACAAGGTCTATGATATAATGTGATGAAATCATGAAATTTTAGTTATTAAAAAATTTTTAAAAAAAAATACAGTTTTAGACTCGGTCCATAGATTATTATCATACACAAATTTTTCGAGTTAATACCTCCAATGGTCCTCCGAGTATTAGCGATATACCAGTGGTGGTCCCTCATCTTTAAAACGACCAGGATTCGTCCTCTATCTTTTTCAAAATAACCACCCGTGGTCCTCTCGTAGAAACGGTGTCAAACTGACGTTAAAAATGAGGGCAAACTGGTTATTTTCATGTATTTGATGTTTAAGCTCAAATTTTCCAGTTGAGAGTGTCATTTTTCCCCAATTGTCAGGCCTAAGCTCAAGTTCTTCAAGTTGTCTCGCCAAAGGAGGCTTCGTATGAGGATGGACCATTTTATGCCATGGATGAGGATGAAAAAAACCCCATCGCCATTGTAGCAACGACAAATAATTCATGTGCGTCATAAGAAGATGGATATATAAGCAAGTCTTCTTAAGCTTTCATTTGATTTACTTGAGAGACATGAGCATTATACCATGAACATTCACTCAAAAAGCAATGACCAAGATGAACAGTATTCAAGATTCTTGGAAATCAAATTTATTTGCAGATAGATAAATTGCAAATTCTCAGCTGTTTGAAAATTGCAAAAATTCTTTTATTGATGGGAAAGGCAACATACATTTGCTATTATTCAACTAAAGCCTTGAATCCAATTCTCATAATAAAACTAATTTCAATTTTTCTACAATAAAAACTAAAAATTTACCTTTGAATTTGAAGGGAATTTCACTTTAAGTGAATGTTGGTGGGATGGGCGAATCAAAGCTCTCTAGAATCTCCGTCTTCACGCCGCTGCTCTTCTTCTCTTCCTCTTTGTTTCCTCCGAACAATATGCGATCGGGGACGGGGAAGACGTAGATTCGCAGAGGCGCCGAGGCTCACATGGGGTGCCATAGGGTCATCGACATAGATCTGCGGAGGCGCCGAGACCTTGCCGCAGGGAGTGGACGCCGCCCGTGGCGGCTCCAGCGATGATGGAATTCCACGAATCCTCCTTTTGGCGGACCTAGACCATGGAGCAGTCAAACGCGCCGCCGACATCGTCTAGCGACCCTTGAAGTTTCCGACGACCCTTAGAGGACAGTATTACCTTGGCTATGAGTCGTTGAAGGGTCAATCTTTGTTGTTGAGCTTCGACAGCAACCATTGCAGCAGAAGCTTCTTTCCCCAATTTACCCATATTTGACTTTAGTTCGTGAAGCTTTGTTTCTGCAGATTCCAACTTGGACATATAATCTGGATTGCCATTAGATTCCCTTGCTTTAGCTTGTCGCAGTCGAACGCACCGCCGACCCTTGAAGTTTCCGGCGTTCCCATAGCGGCGGCTGAGGGTTTAAAGAGGGTTTTCAGATGATTGTAAGAAAAATGGAATTGTAGTTTGTAGGTCTGATTTTGCAGATTCCAACTTGGAGAAGGGGCTAGCGGTCAAGTTCTTCATTTTGGGGGAAATTGATTTTGGAGAAGGAAATTGGGTAAATTCCAGCCACGAAGAATAGCTTAAACGATGAAATAATTTTAATGTCAATTTTGCCCTAAAAATTTAACGTTTAATTGACACCCAACCTAACGAAGGACCACGGGTGGTTATTTTGAAAAAGATAGAGGACGAATCCTGGTCGTTTTAAAGACGAGGGATCACCACTGGTATATCGCTAATACTCGGAGGACCATTGGAGGTATTAACTCCAAATTTTTCTCTTTAATTGTGTGTAAAGTGGCAATTTTATTCCGGCCACCACAAACAAATTATGTTAATATTAATAATGCATTTTAAATTTTCAAATTATTGAGGGACACTTTAGTTATTTTTTATTTATATCATTTTGTATTAAATAATTAAGTAATCTTTAAGTTTGACATACACTTTTTTTTTTTTTTGCTACTGGAGTGTAGCTAAAAGTCCAAAATTGTTTTGGTTTCTAAGTTTACTAAGGTCCTGTTTGGTAAATGGTTGTTGGCTGATTGGGTTAGAAGGTATGATTTGTTAATAACATTAGCTGATTGTAAAAAGTTGGCTGATTGGGTTGGCTGTTAGCTGATAGCTGTTTGGTATAATTTTTTTTCTCAAAAAGCTAATTGAAAATGCTACTTTGAGTAGCCTTTTGAATTTTAGTATTTTAGAGTTAAAAAAGCTTATTAACCAAACAACTAATACTGATCAAATAAGCCAAAATTGGCTGATAAGCTGATTATTTACCAAACAAGGCCTAAATATTACTAGTTGAAATAAATATTACGAATTTAAGTACGTAGTTGTTTTCATGTCAATAAGTTTGAGTAAGTCTTCAATCTATAAGCACTTTCAATTCATATGTCATTTCTATTTTCTTTAAAAAAAATAATAAAATAATAAAATAAAGAGAGAGAGAGAGTGATTCTACCACAATTGCATTTTCAATTTTCCATTTGCACCAAGACATCACCCAAAAAAACAACATATTAGATCATTGACAACCAAGGACCTTGTAGTTTAGTGGCATCAAACCCTTTCCTTTATACGAGAGGTGGTGGGTTCGAGTCTCAGTGGAGGCAATACTAACTTTGTGCTTCAATAGGTTGAGAAAGTAGTTATTTGAACATCCATTTTAATTTGCTTAAATGATCTTCAAGAATCTATGTAAGATACAAAAACATTACAAATAAGACATATTGGTCATATATTATACTAATTAATATATAAATATGAAACCAAGCATATAAATATCACCTTGATTATTAGAAATATAAATTCATTTTCTGACCAGTAAATTGTCATTTAACTTCGAAGCTAAAGATGAGTAGATACATGTTTATAAATTTTTAAAATTAAAAATTGACAATTCTTCATTACAAATTAAGAGAATCTGTATATATAAAGATTTAGTTGAGAGAATTTGATAAAACTCTATGAAATAACTAATATGTCCTTCAATAATTTAAAATTTTGAAGTGCAATGTTAATTTTAATAGAATTAGATAATAATGGATTCAAAATGTCACTTTACACATAATTAAAGGAAAAAAATATGTATATAATAATAATTGATGGACCGGCTCTACAATATAAGTATAATTGATAAACTAAAATCGTCATTTTCTTAAAATAAAATTTACTGATCCGTGCAGCTGACCCAATCTCCACAATAGCAAAAGCACATGCACATTAGTTGAAGCAGAAGATGTTGAAAAGGATAACAAGTCAACAAAATTATGGTCCCCAGCCCACTCATTTTTTGGGGTGAAAACAAATTAAACATCATAAGTATCAACCATTCATCCCCTTCAGCTTGCACTACCATAAAATTATTGATGATCATTTCCCAATTAAATCGACTCGACCTTGGTGGTTGAACAAAAAGCCGTTGTGCCGGAGAGAGAAAACTAAGATGTATTTGAAATCTTAGGCGTTGGAGTTGTGAAATTGAAGCGTCTAGAAGAAGGAAATGAGAGGATTGCCATAATTATTGGATCAAAGTTCAGGTAACCAATTCGACCCTTAATACATGTTTACTTTTAGTATATTTTAGATTTATTTTTAATATATTGGCCCTGTTTGGTAAATAATTAGCCTATCAGCCAATTTTAACTTATTTGATCACTATTAGTTGTTTGGTTAATAAGCCAATTAGCTTTTTATAACTTCAAAATGCTAAAATTCAAAAGGCTACTCAAAGTAGCCTTTTCAATTAACTTTTTGAGGAAAGAAATTATACCAAACAACTACTGGCTAACAGCTAATCTATCAAACAACTTTCTACAATCAGCTAATGTTATCAAACAAATCATACCTTCTAACCCAAACAGCCAACCCAATCAGCTAACAGCCATTTACCAAACAGTGCCATTATATATCTACTTTACTTTATAATACATTAACGCCCTGTTTGGTAAATAATCAGCCTATCAGCCAATTTTGGCTTACTTAACCACTATTAGTTGTTTGGTTAATTAGCTTTTTGTAACTCCAAAATACTAAAATTCAAAAGGCTACTCAAAGCAGCCTTTTCAATTAGTTTTGTTGAGAAAAGAAATTATACCAAACAGCTATCAGCTAACAGCTAATTTATCAACCAACTTTCTACAATCAGCCAATGTTATCAACTAATCATACCTTCTAACCCAAACAGCCAACCCAATCAGCCAACAACCATTTACCAAACAGGGCCTAAAAATAAATATATAGTACACTAAATATAAACTTGTACTAAAAATAAATTTACAATATAACTAAAAATAAACTTTATATCAAGGTTTAGGCAAATTATTGTGTGGACCGTGGTCTACATAGCTATGTGGACCATGAATATAATGTACATTTTTATTATACTAAAACTACACTATTTTTGTACTGAAGGTACATTATTTGATAATATATATAAAATAATGTACTTTCAGTATTTAAATAATGTGTTCTAAAATAATATACTTTTTGTATATTAAAAACGTACTTTTCATTTATGGTTCATGCAATAATGATTGCAAAGTTTACCTTACAATCTCAACCCAAGCTACATGATATAATTTGTCGTTGTTGAGTGAGAGAGAAGGATACTGATGGATATGAACATAAGCTGAAATTGAAAATGGGCTTTTGGAAGATTTTGAGATTAGAGTTGGTACTTGACTTTAATTTGCATATTTTGTTTCAACAATGTTGAATGTGACATACGCCGAAAGTGAAAACATAGGAAGTTGGTGAAAATACATTTTTATCCTCTTTCTGAGAACCAAGAAATGAAAGAGAATGATTTTTTTTTTTTAGAATAAAAGCTTAATTCATTAAATCATCAACAAGGCAATCACCAAGAAAAGGAGGAGGGTTATAAAACCACTCCCCACAACCTGATTCAGAAACGGCCTTCCTAGCAACAATGTGAGCGGTACGATTCGCAGATCGCTTTACAAAACGTAAATCAACATCAGTTAATGACGATGCTAATTCCTTTATATCCCCTATGAGTTAATTACCGATTTGGTCCCTCGACTATTGGGATTTCACCAATTTGGTCCTCGACAATTTTTCTTGCCCAATTAAGTCCTCAACTTTGAAAAATTAACCAATTTGGTCCTCCGTTTATTTTATCATTTGATATTCGTTAAATCGGAACCAAATTGGTAATTTTCACTATAGTCAAGGGACCATTTCAGTCAAAATTAATTACCGAAATGGTCCATTGACTATAGCAAAATTACCAATTTGGTCCTGATTTAACGGCTATTTAACACCAAAATAAACGGAGGATCAAATTGGTTAATTTTTTCAAAGTCGAGGACTTAATTGAGCAAGAAAAATTGTCGATGACCAAAGTGGTGAAATCCTAGTAGTCGAGAGACCAAATCGGTAATTAACTATATCCCCTATTATTAAACCAAAAGCAGAATTAAAATCAGGACTAAAAATAGCTTTAAAAACCAATTGAGAGTTTGTTCCACATCAACGTCTCCCAACCCGGTATCCTTCAACCAACTCAAAGTTTCTCTGATACTAATTGCTTCAACCTCCTTTGCTCCATAAAAGCCATGCACGAACATATTCTTTGCAACCAAGAACATACCATTATGATCCCTCAACACCCATCCAAAGCCCATTGTTCCATTGGTTCCATTTAATGCTGCATCAGTATTGAGCTTCAACCTTCCATATTGTGGAGTTTCCCACCTAACAGTAGAAGACGTAGGTGGAGGCGTAAAAAAAGGAGTCCATAGCAGCAAGCCAATTATCCAAAAAAACTAGTGCTTGTCTTGCCATCGAATGAAGATCAAAGGTGGCGCCATTCCAAACACAAGCATTTCGATTGGACCATATACCCCAACATATCATAATAAATTTATGGATCATATCAGGAGTAAGGGAATCAAAGCAACTAAATAACCAGTCAGTAACCACATTGCCCGTAGCATAAGGTACAGATAATCCAGCCACATCATACGCCCGTCTTGCTTCATGACACTAAGCAAATATATGTAATGCACTCTCCTCTTCCATCTTGCACATGTGACAAATCAGAGAACAATCAACATGTTTCCTTATAAGAGCATCCCGGGTAGGCAAATAAGACGAGGCTAGCTGCCAACAAAAGGATTTAACCTTGGTGGTACAAGTAATATTCCAGATATTTTGCCAAGGGCGGTCATCTTGAACCACTCCCAGTTGGCGCTTATATCAAGATTTAACCGTGTAATCACCTTTCAATTCCCATTGCCAACCCATGAATCAGGTGGTTTAGACACACTGATTGGGATTTGCAAGATAAGGTTGGCATCCCTCTCATTAAAAATATCTTTCACGCACCGAATATCCCACCTCGTACCTTGCTCATTTAACAGAGAAACCATAGGAGCAGTAGCAATAGTTTCATGCAGTTCGGTTTGAACCATCGGATTATCATTAGCTGGCAACCACGCATCTTTACCAATAATGGTATCCAAGCCATTCCCAATTCCACGCCTACATCCATCCTTTATTATGTGTTGTACTACCAACATGCCATGCCATATGAAAGAGGGGTTACTACCTACCTTAGCTTCAAAGAAAGAGCAACTCGGGAAATAACGGGCCTTAAAGACACGAGCGACTAAAGAGTTTGGGTTTTTGATCAATCGCCAGGCTTATTATCCTAGCAATGCCAAATTCATCTCCCGGAGACGCCTAAAGCCCAAACTACCCTTCGTTTTCGGTGCACACAGTCCATTCCACGACCTCCATCGAATTCCTTTTCCACTGCCAATAGCACCTATCCACCAATATTCATACCTCAATTTCTGCACATAAGGTAACTAGTAGCAAGAAAACCATCATCGCGTAGGAGGGCATTGCTTGAATAACGTTTTTCATGAGTATCTCCCTACCCGCACGAGATAGGAATCGTGCGTTCTAGCTGTGTATTTTCGCTAAAATACGATCCTTAAGAAAACCGAGAATCTCCTTTTTTCTTCGACCAACTAGAGAAGGGAGTCCAAGATATCTACCAGCAGTATTACCCTCCATCACACCTAGTGTATGTACTACCTCTTCACAATCCGACACCCCCACATTAGAGCTAAAACATATGGCAGATTTGTCATAATTAATTTTATGTCCCGAGGTAGTAGAATATAGATCAAGAATCAACTTCGTTTGCATACTTTCATGTGCATTGGCTCTAAAGAACAGAAAGCAGAACAGAAAGCAATCATCCGCGAATAATAAATGTGAGATGCTCGGTGCTCCTTTTGCAATCGTTATTCCATGCAGATTACCCATTCTCATTTGTCTGTCAATCAATGCACTCAACCCTTCGGCCACAACCAAAAATAAGTAAGGCGATAACGGATCACCTTGATGTAGGCCTCGCTGTGGAACAATCAGCCCTAACTATTGCTATTCATGCAAAATATGATACCGGACTGAAGTAACAGTCTCTAGGAGGATATCCACCCACTTACGAGCAAAACCCATCTTGAGCAGTACACCCTCCAAGAATCTCCATTCAACCCGATCGTAAGCCTTACTCATATCTACTTTCAACGCAGCCATACGCTCTCACCCTTGAGTCTTACGCTTCAACTAATGATGAACTTCGTAGGCCAGCATAATATTATCACTGATCAATTGGCTCGGGACAAAAGCACTCTATGCTCCAGAAATAATGCCATCAAGAAAGACTTTAAACTTGTTAGAACATACCTTTGCTGTTATCTTATACAATACATTATAGAGCGCTATCGACCGCAGATCCATCATAGACTCAGGGTTCGTTTTTTTCAGGATCAGAACAATGAAAGTATCATTTGCTTTCGCGGGAAGTCTATTTGTTTATACAAAATTTCTACAAAACGCCACAACATCCTTACTAACAATATGCCAATAATGTTGAAAGAAACCCGGTCCTAATCCATCTGGCCTTGGAGATTTATCAAGATGCATCTGGAAGACGGCTTAGCGGACCTCATCAGTACTTACCGGCTGCAGTAACATAGTATTGGCATGGGTAGTAACCTTGGGTGTAATACAATCCAGAACAGTGTGCATATCCCCTTGTTGCGAAGCAAATAATTTATCAAAATATTACACCATAACATCCCCAATTGCGTTCGAATCTTCCACCCATCATTATTTTTCAATTTCCTTATTCTATTACGACGTCTCCTCGCTTTGACCGAATTATGAAAAAAATTGTTATTCGTGCCACCCCCCTTATACCAATGCTCCTTTGCCCGCTGCTTCAAAAACACATGTTGTTGGTCTAGTAGAAAAGGATAATCCTTCTAAACACAAGCATATTGCCTTATACCATCTGGATCATTGCGAAACCTCAATTGCTCCATCCGAATCTTACACTCATTGATTTTCTTTTGAAAATCACGGTTATATGTTCGACCCCATCGGCTCAAGTCATGCCCAATACATTCAAGTCGATGCAGTATATCTAAGCTAACGGTGCGGTCCCAACTTTGAGTACGGATTTTGCGGCATCGCTCTTCCCGCAACCATAAATTATCAAAACAGAGGAGTAAATGATTAAACAATTAACGATTACATTTTATTATGAAAATTCACTCTAACCAACTTCTGGATTCCAATCACTTCTTTTTGGTATAAGGGTCATATAAGTTTTTAAAATATACCCAATTGTGTAATTAGTGTCTCAATGTATTATAAAAACTTTAATTGATCCCTTTAATTTCTGAAATTAGTGTTATCCAATGTATTAGCATGTAACCTTCCGGTTAAGAATGACATGTCACCACCACCGTCGCTAGCTATAACCACTCATTGACCAGTGCTGTCATCTCGCCTTCTAATCGTTGTGACCTTTTTCTAGACTTAAAAGAAGGCTAGAGGTGAGCAATGATCCACCAAATCCGCTCCCATTGAATCTGTATCCACTTAAAGAGTTAAAGTGGATTTGGATCCATTTAGTATAAATCAATCATTAGTGGATTAGATGCGAATGTGACCTCTCAAAATTCGTTATATCGAATCTTATATCTTATTTCACTACCAAAATGATGTAGTTGACACACACACACACACATATGCTAATGATCTTGTGAGAACAGTACCATAGGAGAGAATGAAGAACCAATCTCAGCCTTACATCTGTAAAAATTTGACGGATCTGATCATATATAAAAAAAAATGAGGTAAAATTTTCATAATTATCATCAACTTCACTAAGCAAACTTGAACACTTAAATATGCAATCTTTAATAACTAAATATACAAACCTGATAAATTTTATTAAATCAACAAAAAAGCTAAATTTTAAATATAAACCGTATATGTTAAACATTAAGTAGTATAAAGTGAACCAATAAACTAAATAAAACAAAAAACCTCAATCATAAACTCTAAAATTGAAGCCTTAAGTGTAACGCACTTTCGTATTTTTTACAAATGCAATCTTTTAATACTAAATATGCAAAAATGTTAATATTAAACGTGCAAACCTAGAAAAGTATGAAAATTACATATTTTAGTGTTTAAGTTTGCTTAGTAAAGTTGGTGATAATTACAAAAATGTCATTGCATTTAAAAAAAAAATTGATTTGATCTGTCCGATTTTTTTAGAGGTAAGACTGAGATTGGTTCTTATATATCTCCTAAGTGTTTGTTCTCATTTGAGCCAATACATACACACAAATACACACACACACACACAGAGAGAAACATATATATAGAGTCATAATTAGGTGTGGCCGCGCCTTAACGTGCGATTAGTGCGGCCGCACCACTATGTATACAAATATACACCACTCAATATTAGAAAATGCACCACACAAATATGCACCGTTAGGTACGCATCACCAAAAAACACACCACTAGATATGCAAATATACACCACACAGGGTGTTAGGAAATGCACCATTAAGGGCAGGGGAATTATGATGCATTATTTTGGGTGTGTGGTGTGTTTTTTGGTGTTTTGTATATTTTCATTGTGGTGCATTTTCTAACATTGAGTGGTTTATATTTGTATACATAGTGGTGTATTCCGCACCGGTCGCATGGGAAGGCGCGACCACATTTGAATAGAAATCTATATATATATATATATATATATATATATATATATATATATATATATGTCGTACATCACAGCCAGTAGCTCTTGGCTGAACGGGAGCCAGAGCCGAAGCCGACACCGCCTCCTTTGGCGGTATTGGACAAGCCATCGCCGGTGGTGCGCCTCCTCCAAGATCGAATTTTTCGAGTGGTTGTTGAAACGACACCGGCAGGAGCGGTGGAGGGGGAGGTGTATGCATAGCGGAAGAGAATAGCTGAATAGGTCTTATGGGTTGAGTTGACTCGGTCAATCTAGGGGGCACATCGGACGATGATGGCGGTAGCAGTAGCGGTGGCGGTGGCGATGGCGGTGGCGGAGGCGTCTCTACCGGTGGTGGCAGAACTTCACATGTTCTTGCTATCAGTTTAAACACATGAGACGGGGACATAACTGGCAAACTCGATTCGCTAACACCCGACCCGAAAAGACTCCCCAGATTGAAGTGCAGACATGAGAGCGTAACCGCGACGCCAACACTCACCAATCTTTTTAGCGGCTGGTGTTGGAGCCTATCGGCGAGATCATTCCCTTCATCGGTGCTCATGGACAAGCACTTCCTCTTCAAGGTGTATACTCTCAAGCTGGTTTCTAGCTCTAGTGCCTGCAACGACGACGTTTTCCCACACCGACATAGGGCCGCCTTGCTTATTCGTTAGCAAATCAACTCCACGGTGGAGCCGTATGCGGTGTTAGGAATGAAGGGAGAAACGGGGATCTGGAGGAGTGAGAAAACAGGGTTAGAATATATAGTGTTCGGCATTGCGGAGTCGGCGAAGCTGTGGGACAAACGCTTACACGAAGCTGTGGTAGAAACCAAAGGAGAAGATGAGGGGGATAGTGTAGATGGACAAGGCGGTGAAGACGACGAAAGGGGAGGGCTTATCCCTTCCGGAGTTGAGAATCTTTGAGGACACCTCGCGGTCGCCTACAAATCTGAACAGTCAATGCAGGGGGAAGGAGAAAATTTGGAGTAAAACTTAGGTTGTGAAATTACCAAATTGCCCATGGTTTTAACACTAGTTAGTGAGAAATATGACCGGAGGACAACATTGACTAAGGTTTAAGGTTATTAGGGACCCAATTACATAAAATTGACAATGAGGGACCACATTGCAGATCGGGCAACAATTGAGGGACCAAAAGTACAAGTTTCCCTAAAATAAATATGCATTCGAAGAGACAAACATATGCACTTGAAGAAAGAAAATAATGCACTCATCTGTTGAGAAGCTAATAAAATAAATATGCACTCTAAGAGAAAATATGGACTCGAAGAGACAAACATATGTACTTGAAGAAAGAAAAATATACACTCGAAGAAGGAAAATGATACACTTAAAGGTAAAAAGCATTTGAACTTACTTACACAAAATTACCATAAATGCTACCACATTTTTGTAAAAAAATTTCATCATTCTAGATTGTTGATTTGAACCATATCAATGGTTGAGATTTAACTTTTTTTTTAATCTACGACAAGTGCAACCTGCAACCTGCAACCCAAATTTAAAATTTTATTTTTTAATTTTTCTATGCTTAGCGTAAGGTTTCAGGTCACTCTTGCTCAATTGTCATTTTCAAATTTTGACTTTTCACTTTATTCTATCGCCAAGTTAGATTGGGCCTTCTTCGTGACGTCACAATAAGAAACGCAATAAATATTACTTCAAGTTAGACTTAAAATTCGCCATTTGACTATTAGTGGATTTGATCTACGCCCTTAACGGGTTAGCGGATGTGAGTAGGAGTTTTTAAATCCTCCTTTAATGAATTGGATGTGGATCCACCCGTAAATCCGCTCGAATATACTCAACCCTAAAAAAAAGTAACCTTCTTTCCGAAGAAGGTGACAATCTGCCTCCTTCGACTTTGGGGGGAGGCAATGACGTTTAGCCTCCTTCCAAATTGGAAGGAGGCTCCAAACGTCATTAGCTGACAGCAAAATAAATAAATAAATGAATAATTTTGTAAAAATTATTTTTAACAGTAATCTATTGGTTATGGATAAATTATGTTTAATTGTATAATTTTAAAAAGTTGAAGTATGTAATTGAAACTCTTTAAAATTTGAGGAGCTAATTACTTTTTCACTGAAATTTGAATGGTCTATTTGAACTTTCCCCTTTCTTTTATATATAACAAACATATAAATGTATCTAGTGGCACAAAGTGACTTTCAAACCTCAGTGGTGACGGTATCTTTTTGTACTTCAGTAGGTTGAAAAAGTAGTTATGAACAGATACTACATTGTAACAGAGTTGGTAGTACTAAAATGTATAGAGTTAATTCCATTTTTGATCCTAGATTTATAAGTGACAATCCACTTTTAGTCATTTTTTATTAAAACATCCACTTTTGGTCCTAATATTATTGCGACATGACCATTTTTGGTCCTTTATCAACAAATCAATTTAAATATTGTTAAATACAAGGACATTTGGTATTCAATTATGAATGTTTTCAAACAAATAAACATAAAAAATATTTCGATTCAATATATTTTGTATAAAAAAAGATTGAAATGTCTTTGTATTTAACAATATTTCGACGATTTTGTTGCAGAAGGACTAAAATTGGTCATGCCACAATAATAATAGGACCAAATGAGGATGTTATAATAAAAAAAGACTAAAAATGGATCGCCATATATAAATCTAGAACAGGAATTAACTCAAAAAATATATATAATGTTTAAGTAAATTCAGATTAAATTAATTTTGTTGGGAGTAATAAATACCATATCGTTCAAAATTTAGTACTTGAGTATTAAATGATCAACTTCTGTTGACGAATATTGACTAAATATTTCCAAAGATAATCGATCTATATCGTTGGAGGTTGTGTACTTGTGTTTAGCTCCTCTTTATAGGGTATTTAAAACAGAAAGTAATATTAAATATTCTTTAGATCTAAAATTATAAAATAAAAAAAAATTGCAACCAACAAACTCTGATACTCTGCGCAGCAATAATATTCTTCGAGACTTCAACCACAGATTTATGCGTTGTAATCAAGATAATAATAACAATAATTAGCGAAATTAATGAGAATTAATCAATGCGATATTAAAATACTTTTCTCAAATTTTCCGAATTCTTCAGCCAACAGGATGGATGGATCACAGAAACTGGATCGGAACAACAGGAAAAAGCAAAATACAATGAACTTGGACTCAATTTTTACACCTTGAAGCAGATCCTTAGGGATCGAAACACTTTAGCGCCGAGATAGAGAGCAGCTGTGGAAGCAATTAAGAGAAAAATTGCGGAGGCGATGACGGTTTTTCTCAGGCTCCGGCGGACCGGACAGATGGACTTGTTGACGCAGTTCACCAACAGTACGATCGCGAGACTGATCGCGAAGCACACAACCACCAGCAGCACGGCGGAGCAAGCGGCGGTGGAGATGGATAGCTTCTGCGAGCTGTCGCGAGTGGTGTCGCCGACGGTGACGGCGCCGTCGCTGTCTTCCTCTCGGCGGCTCCCGTATCGCCGATCTAATTCCAGGTAGGGCATATCCATGCTGAAAGTTTTCGAAACTCCTCCTTGCTCGTCGATTGCTTCCTTGCTTGGGGTTTTGTCCGCCATTGTTTCCAGAAATTGAATCTATTTGGGCTGTGATTTCATGGGTTTTGGTAATCTGTCAATGCTTGCGCCGCCTAGTTATGATGAAGAGGTTTTTCTTCTTTATTCCTTTACAACTTTACATAAATTCATCACCTTTATGAAATTGGAAATAATAATAAAAATAAACATATATATATATATATATATATATATATATATATATATATATATATATATATATATATATATATATATATATATACACCTGTTACCTGTACTGAAATTAAGGCTAGTCTATATAACATTTTAATTTACAAAATTAAACTCGCAACAACTTTCCTCTACGGCTCTACTTTGTTTTCCTAAAATATTTTATTAATGTTACCATAAAGATTTTCGGAATTTTTTTTTTACTATATCATAACTTCAATTAAAAATGTATTTATTCTCTTGATTGATGTGCTGTGTTACATGAATGGATGTATGAATAGATGGATTTCATAAATAAAATATTTAATGTTTTAATTTTATCCTGATCATCATGGGCAAAACACCTGTAATTATCCTGAAATTAAATAATGCTATATTCTTTTATTAAAATTGCTTTCTAATATTTACTATCTAATGTGACGTCACGTTATGAAATCAAGATTAATTTTTCTTAAAAAAAACATCAAGATTAATTTTAATATATATATATATATAATATTTCAATCACTTAAAATGTAAATTTTTGAGAGGCATACATCACTTTAATGCATTTCTTTTTTGTTTTTTTGTGCACCTAAAAAAAAGTAAGAAAAGAAAAACACTACAGTTTCTTTCGTTTACGACAACGAAAGTATATGACGTAAGAATACTTATTTCATTCAATCAGTAGGTTGTTATATATTAGTCAAATGATATGTACACTTGTTGTCTTTAACAAGTATTTGTGAACATATCTCTCCAGGATATACACGTATTTTGGCATATGATCCTTTCAATATTTGGTTAATCGTTATATATTACTCCGTAATATTAATATATGCAATATATTATTTTATAAAAAGCTTTGCCCGAAGTTGGGCTTATCTCTTCGTTGATGGGCTCTAATGATATGACCTTTTAAGAAAAGCTAAAAGGCCAAGCCCAAGGAAGTGGAGTGTGGGACACGAATAATCCCATTAAAGGACAAATAAGGTTCACAGTTCCGTTATCTGAATGAATATTACCCTGTCCACCTGTGAACACCAAAACCAGTACCCATAAATAAATATCCCCCACTATTTTCATTTTTCTTTTTCCAATATTCAAGGAGATTTTCAGATGTCCATTCCTTTTTCTTTTTTTTTTTCTTTTTTTCTTTTTGGGTATAGAATTTCCATCATTTTATATTTTGTGTACTATATTATTATTATTATTATTATTATTATTATTATTAATTTATTATTATATGCAGCATGTAAAAAATTACTTAATGTTTCTTCTTACAAACAGATCCTTTCCTCCTTAATAGATTGATTTCCTGAGAAATTCTATTGTAAATGGATATTATTAGAAATATTATATTTTGATAATTTTTTTATATATTTTATAGACTTGTAGTTATATAGAAACTTTATATATCATGATTAAATGTATTATATTATGATAATACCTCTTTATTCTTTATAAACTTGTAGTTTTATAGATTGTACAGAGGCTATGCCTTTTCTCACCGAGGCTAAAGGAGTCCCTTCACTTTGGGAGATTGGCCCTCGCGGATGAGACTCGATCCCTGATTGTTCCTCCCAAACTTCACTCGTGTAACCGGTTAAGTTGTCCATGCAGGCTATTGCTTTCTTAAAATGAGGACAAAAGGATATATTTTTTTTTTTGGTGAGCAAAGGGGACCAACAGGTCCCAGAGAAGAAAAGGGAAAAACAAACTAGCGATATCTGCCACTGGCCACGCCCAAGGCGTCCCGCAATAGAAGATCATTTAAGCCTTCAGGGGATTGTTCCAGAATCGAAGTGTCCCGCGGGGCATTTTGGCCCAAGTTAGCTAGGAAGTCCGCACACTTGGACAAAAGGATACATTGATTTACGCAAAGGTATGTCTGATTTTATAACAAGTTTTTGGTTTCACTTTTTTTTAAAAAATTTTTTTTTCTAAAATTATTTTGTAATAAATATTTTTTATACTATATTATTATAGAGTTGATCAATTCACGAGATACTATGCTACATTATTGAGTAAATGTTAAGAAGCTAAGTAGGAAAATGTATAATTATTATTTTTGTGTCATTCTTATGAGATTTTTTTTTTTGAATAACCATTTTCAATTTTAGTCATACAATTATTAAGTCGTTATTTTTTAAAAAAAATATTTGCTACACAATTTTTATGTTTAAATTACATTTAGTCTTTTTATGAATGAAAATGGTTAAAATGTGGCATTTTTTTTTGTTTTGTTTTAATCATATATAATTATATATACTTAAAGGGCAACACTTGTGTGATACTGTTTCACAAATTGAGACTCTGTGAGACGGTCCCATACTTTTGGAGAGAAAATATATTATTTGTATTTGAAATATCTTTATAAAAAAAAATTGGTTAAAAAGACTAAACATGATGGAAATGAAAAGTTGTAATAATTGGGGAAAATTGTTTTTTTTTTTTTGTAAAATTAAATTAAATAAATGATACGGAGTAGTTTGTTAATTGTTACTCCTTCAAGTAATCAAGTCCTTTGTCTGTAGTTGGAGCATAAAAAATCATGGCACACCATTTTCAACCCACAAAATCATTCAAAAGTATCTATCTCACCCAGCCAGGCCTCTCCTCCTCCTTTCTCACTCAACAAGAATACACAGACTGTGCGAAGAGAAGAGGAAGAGGGAGAATCAGAATTGAAGGTAGCAGCGAAATCTCTCTCGCTGCCACTCAAAGCTATGACAGCGAGAGCTCTTCTTCTCTCCTACTACAACCTTCCTCCGAAGCGCCACGGCTCACCCGATGCGATCTTTCCCAAGAGAAGTTTTAGCTCTCGCTCTCACGCTCACACTCATACTCTGTTCGAATTCGGGCCTCCGTTTCTACCGGGTCGGGGTGTTAGACGTGGGTTGATTAGGAGGACGAGTTGGAGGACATGGGCGGATGTCAAGTCCAAAACGTATGGCATTTCGGACTCGGTGCCGGATTCTCTCAAGTTTGAAGATGCTCTCAACGACGCCGTATTGACTGAGGATGAGGATGATGGTGAGACCATATCGGGATTCCCCAAGCGTTGGGTTATCGTGCTTCTCTGTTTCTCCGCTTTTCTACTTTGCAATATGGATAGAGTAAGCCACCATTTCTTTTTCAGTTCATAAAGGCTGTTTGGTAAATAATTAATCAATTTTGGCTTATTTGACCACTATTAATTGTTGGTTAATGAGGTATTTTAACTCCAAAATATTAAAATTCAAAAAGTTATACAAACAGTTTTTTCAGTTAGCTTTTTTAGAAAAGAAATTATACCAAACAGCTATCCGCTAACAACTAATCTATCATTTTACAATCAGCTAATGTTATCAAGTAACCTAATCAGCTAACTCAATCAGCTAACAACCCCATTTACCAAAAGGGGCAAAGCCTACTTGATTCATTGGAAGGTTTTTTTTTTTCCCAACTAAACTGAATAAATGGAGTCCTATTCAACAAAAAATTATCATTGCTCACTCTGATAAATACTCCTTTAATTATTCCAATATATATTCTTTACCAAGTTAAAGAATTGTATTAGTGGAAAGAACGATTCAAGAAGGATCTCTCATTATAATTGAAATTGAAATACAGTTGAGGGAGACATCAAAATATGGCAGAGTTGATTTCCATAAATATGGCATCATTTTTCTTAGTTTATGACTTTATGTTATCTCCTTAAGATCTGAAGGCTGCTAGAAATCACGAATGTCAGCCCAATAACTTAGCAGCTACTTCACTTGCTTAATAGTTTTTATGGAAAATTATAAAAAGGAAGCTGCTTTTCTTGATTACATTCTAGTGCACTATGTGATAAAAGGTTAACAATGCTGTTATTTTATGGTATTTATTTATCTATGCTTCCAAGGTAATGCACATGGGGTTCTTTGTTCTTTCTTGGAATAATAATTACCTTGTGCATATTCATGGGTCAAGAGGATTAGGTGGCTGTTATGGGAGACAACAAATCATGTACTCAAAATGGATAGAGAAGCAACACTTACTATAATTAATACTAAGCTTTCCTCTGATACATTTTCCATAATGGATTGCTTCAGATGCTATGCAAGAAAAAGCAACAAAAAAAATGATGCTTTTAATGCAGCCTACTTTGGTACTAGATACTAGATAGTGAACTACCCTGAGTGGATGTCTTAGCTTCATCCCTTATGGCATTGCGTGAAAAAATAGAGCCATGAGTAGAAAGGAAGTACATGCTGTACTTGGTTTTGGTTCTGATGATAAAATGAATTCGGAATTTTCAGTTGGGAACTCTAAGCAGATTATGTTCTGCAGGTAAACATGAGCATAGCCATACTTCCAATGGCATCAGAATATCATTGGAGTCCAATGACTGTTGGTTTGATACAATCTTCCTTCTTCTGGGGCTATCTTTTAACTCAGGTAATAAAATGATCATTTCTTTATATGATTATGGCATTTTAAGGCCATAATTGGTGCTATATACTTTCATTCATGGTGCTCAGTTTCTGAATTTCGAGATCTAAGAGATTCTGTTTTGATTCTTTTTTACTAGTTTACTGAGTCACTTGTATTATTTATTCTTGTTGAATTGCTATTGTGCATTTCTTTACCTTACGAGTATTCCCTCTCTATTTTTTTTTTGGGTTATACCCAGATTGCAGGGGGAATATGGGCTGACACGGTTGGAGGGAAGCTTGTCTTAGGATTTGGTGTAGTTTGGTGGTCTATAGCTACAGCCCTCACACCAATTGCAGCGAAACTTGGGTTACCTTTCTTATTTGTTGTCCGAGCTTTCATGGGGATTGGTGAGGTTGGTTCTTTAACTCTTTACTGTTATTTTCAGTTCAATACATTGGAAAAGATTGAAAATTTTGTTCCAATATTCTTACACATGGTACTTTTGCAATTGAATGATGATGTATCTTTCTTGTAATCTCCTGTCTTGTACTACAAGTTGCAATTAGTGCCTCCAAGTCAACAAGCCATACTTGATATGGATTCATTACTTTCTGCTGAGCCAATTCCATTTTCTCTGTTCCAGGGTGTTGCCATGCCAGCAATGAATAATCTTCTTTCAAAGTGGGTTCCTGTCTCAGAAAGAAGCAGATCATTGGCCCTGGTGTACAGTGGAATGTATCTTGGATCTGTCACTGGTCTGGCATTTTCACCAATGTTAATCCATAAGTTTGGCTGGCCATCTGTCTTCTATTCCTTTGGTTCCTTAGGCACTGTTTGGTTCACAGTGTGGCTTAGTAAGGTAGACATTGAACTGTATGCTTATAATATTTTGGTGATTGAGGGAATTTTTTTTTAACCTCTGCCTTCTAAAGTGGTATTTCTCAGATTTCCTTGTCAATAGTCCACATTTTATGTTCATTTAAGAAAGTGTTGTTATTCTGTTTTATTTTATTTTATTTTTTGTTCAGGCACACAGCTCACCTCTTGATGATCCTGAATTGTTGCCCGAAGAAAAGAAGCTCATTCTTAGCAACAGTGTTTCCAAGGAACCAGTAAAATCTATCCCTTGGAAACAAATTTTGTCAAAACCACCTGTTTGGGCCTTGATAGTGTCTCACTTCTGTCACAATTGGGGAACTTTTATTCTTCTTACATGGATGCCTACATATTACCACCAGGTAGTATATTTACATTCTTTTGTTTCCTTTCCTATAACCTTTATGTGATTTACACAAATATCTCATTTTAGCATCTTGACCCCTTATATTTGCAGGTTATTTTGCACAATTAAGTCTTAAGACATATAAAGTGAAGTTCATTGATGTTACAAACTTTCAAAATAAACTCTATAATTAATAGGGAACTTTGCTGGGATTGGCACAAGACCAAATATTTAATTAGGTATTTAGGTGTATGTGCTTGGATTTCATGCATTCTAATTAGAGATAAATGTTTAATTTGATTAGCATAATCCTAGAGTACTCTTTCCACTACCATTTTCCTCAGTTTGACCTCTTTCCAATGGTAATTGTATCATGTCTCTTTTGCATATAGCCCTATGCCATTTCTTTAAACTTAGATGCTCAATCTCAGTCCAATCATGATTTAGGTGTTTCCTAGTGCTGCAAAAGCTATTTCTTTGACGTTATTCCTAGGAGCCTTGGAAATTGAACTGGTATAATAATTTTTTTTTTGAATACAACTAACCCTATTACATTGTAGTATTTGTTCATCTATACTTTCTTAACTGGTATAATAATTTAATGGTAGAGTAATATATATATCCTTGACTATCAATCTGTCTTGTGATATTAGTTCTAGTTGCTCACAAGTGAGACTAATTATTTGTCACCATTGCAGCTACTGAGATATTTTTGGTTGTTCATTTTGATTGCAGGTATTGAAGTTTAATCTTACTGAATCAGGAATGATTGCCGTTTTGCCATGGCTTACAATGGCATTCTCTGCATATGCTGGAGGATGGATTGCAGATTCATTAGTGAGGAAAGGTGTATCAGTGACTGTAGTCAGGAAGGTATTACTCAGTTTTCTTGTTGGCTTTAGGTTGGTTGGGATTTTGAAACAATTCCTTCCCAGGATTTCAAATGGTAGAAAAATTAGCTTCTATGTACCACCAGTTATTCAGTAAGAACCAGATTGCTTAGAGGATTCAAGTTTTCTGACTTCTTAGTTCTTGAATGTTTCTGTTGATTTATAAATATATATGAATTAATTGATCTGATCTATTAATTCAAAGGGGCCTTCAAGGAAAAGAGAGTCATTATATGTATATTATAACACTGATTTTTTATTTTATTAGTAGGTGCACATATTTTGATTTCCATCTTGAAATGTAAATTACTTTTATTATTGATGGATTTGTCAATGTCAAGCTAACAAGGAGATTCACTTTCTTTAATATTAACATTATTTTTTATACTATGAGGTATATTCTATCAAGGGAATTCACGGTGCCTGAACTGCTGACATTTCATTCTATAATCTCGATGCAGATAATGCAGACAATAGGGTTTCTTGGCCCTGCTTTCTTTCTAACTCAGTTGAGCCATGTTGATTCTCCTGCAATGGCAGTCCTGTGCATGACATGCAGTCAGGTTTGTGCTTATTTCATATTAAGATGTGAATTGACTCAACTCCTGTCTTTGTTTTTGCTATTATGTTTTTGGAATTTTCATTATTGAAGTTGGGCTTTCACAGTGAATAAAATTATTCAAAGTTTGTGACATTCAACCAGTACCGTAATTCTTAAATTATCCTGATATCTCGCCTGCGTGTTATCTTCTCTGATTTTACTTGAGCAACTATTCAAAGAACTATAGTCAATATTGATAACCTTAATTCTAACCTTGTTAACATTGATAGTATCTCATTCACAGGCTAAAATCTGTGGCTTAACTGTATAGCAGTGCTATTTTTCTGATTTATTTTATTTTTGAAACAGGGAAGTGATGCTTTTTCACAGTCTGGATTATATTCAAACCATCAGGATATTGCTCCCCGATACTCGGTGAGTATCATATTTCATTTTCCATGCATACACCCGCACATCTTTCCCTTGTTGGATATGAAGTGAAGTTCTAAGAATGAGAATATCCTAAGCTATATGCTTCACTGATCATAGGATTATAATCATGGTTAGCTATGATGTACATTTCCTAGATATCACTTGAAATGGTCCTTCACTTTATTGATTAAATACCATAATTCAGTACTATGATCACTGCTTTTAGTTATGTTATTAAGTTATTTTCAACCTCTTAAATGGTGAGCTCAAGTTTCGTGTGACTTGCAGGGAGTGCTAATGGGTCTATCAAATACTGCTGGAGTGCTGGCTGGTGTTTTTGGAACTGCAGCCACTGGTTACATCCTGCAACATGGTTCCACCCCTAAATTTTTTTCTCTCAAATTTTATTGGATTGTTTTCTTTTTAGTTAAAAAAAATGTTTTCCATGCTCAATCTTCATGTCTTGTTTTTTTAAACATTCCAACTTTTCATTTTCCATTAATAAACATAAAGTAGAAAACATGTTCAAATCGAATTAATTTCCAATAGAGTTAATTACCGAAATGGGCCAAAGACCTTGTGGTCTAGTGGCACCCGGTGTCCCGGTTTACACTCTCACATGGATGATAGGAGTGGGTTCGAGCCTCAGTGGAGACAACTGTTGACTCTTTGTGTTTCAGTAGGTTGAGAAAGTAGCTATGAACAGATGCTACATTGAAACAGAGTCAGTAGTACTCAAAAAAAAAATTACCGAAATGGTCTCTTGACTATAGCGAAATCACTAATTTGTTCATTGACTATTTTTTTTTTGTGTAATTAAGTCCCTCAACTTTAAAAATCTTAACCAATTTGGTCCTCCATTTGTTTAGCCGTCAGATGTCCGTTTACTCGGGACCAAATTGATAATTTCGCTATAGTTAAGGGACTAGTTTGGTAATTAACTCTTCAGTTTAATAAGAGAGGGAATGGTGCATGTAATGACCGAAATGGTCCCTTGACTATAACAAGATAACTAATTTGGTTTCGAGTAAACGGATGTCTGACGGCTAAACAAACGGAGGACCAAATTGGTTAAGATTTTTAAAGTTGAGGGACTTAATTAGGCAAAACACATAGTCAAGGACCAAATTAGTAATTTCGCTATAGTAATGAACCATTTCGGTAATTAACTCTTTCCAATATATAAAATAATTTTTTTTTAAAAGATAGATAGTTGGCGGTGATCGTGTGGGTTAGGTAGGTAGGTAGGTGGTGGGGGATTGATAGGTAGGTTGGAGGTTGGAGGTTGGAGGTTGGAGGTTGGTAGGTTTTGTTGGCGATCCTGACTTCATGAGTTAAAGCTCATGTAAATTTTTTCATTTGGAGAATTTTTTATTCTTATTTTTATTTTTTATTTTCTTTGTTTTTCTAAATATTTTGTAGTTTAGAGAACACATCATTGTAAATGGAAAACTTTGTTTTATGGGTCACACTTGTGTGAGACCGTCTCACTGATCCTTATTCATGATACGGGTCGGGCTGAGTTGAGTCAATATGAAATTGTAATACTATACTGAAAAATGTAATACTAATTAAGAATAAAGTGTTCCTTACTTGAACGTATAATACTTTTGATGAAAAATGTAATACTTTTATATTTTGATGTAAAAGTATTTCACCTTCCCTTATAAGTAATGTTGTCTAGTGTTTGTTACTTATAAGGGAAAATGTAATACTTTTAATCAAAATGTAAAAGTATTACGGAGTACATTTTTCTTCTAAAGTATTACACTTTTCCATATAAGTAATAAACATTTTATTTCTTATTAGTATTACATTTTTCAGGATAAGTATTACATTTTTATCTTGACCTGACTCAATCTTACGGACAAGGATACATGAGACGGTTTCGCACAAGTTTTTGTCTTGTTTTATATTTCTGTTTTCCTGTTTTCCAGAAAATTAGAGAATTGTATAGTTACTGAATAGGCTGCACTTCCACTGTTTGTAGGTTAGTTGGTATCAGACAGTACAGTATTGATATCTAGACTGTACTTTTGTGTTCCTCACTTGCACCCTCGGATCTTTCTTTTGCATACTTATTGTTTGCTAATGAGTTTTCTTCTTCCTCATTCCTTATTAAGCTATAGAGGCGATGTTTGATACAATCAGTTGCTTGACAGGTTCATGGGATGACGTTTTTAAGGTTTCAGTGGGGCTATACTTAGTTGGAACCGTGGTATGGAATCTCTTTTCAACGGGAGAGAAGATCTTGGACTGAGCGGGCCTCATTTCCGTGGAAGACCATATGATCTAACAACTTGGCCCTGCCCTCCGATCTAAGAACCAGATGTTGTATATAAGAGCAACCAGAAGAGTGGAATGGAATCAAGTTCATACTTGGGTTGCAAACATGTGCCATTATATTTCACTAGGAATAGGTAGAAATTCTGGGCGTGCACAGCAGAAAAGTGAACAAATTTTTTGGCATTGTATAGATTGGATCAATAGAGGAGGATTTCCACGAGGATTCCAACACCATTGGTTCACCAATTGGATATAAGAAAGTAGGGGATTGAACAACATAACATCTGAATCGCATTGTTGTATATTTCTGTGAAGTAACTAAATTTTGGTTAGCGTTTCTCACATACAGCTAAAAATTGCCATGTTTGAACCTCCATTGTATATAGAATTATGGTTTATTTGTGGTCTATACTTTGGCATTCATTCAATTCTGTTCGACCAAATGTTTGTTTGATTTTGGCTTGAAAGCCATGCAATTCATATCAAGTCAAGTTAGTTAGACCGTTGACTTAATCATAAGATTATAAGTTCAATTTCAGGTGAGTATTAATTTTATTTTGCCAACAAACATTTATTTATTTTTGGAAACGACATTACTAAGTTTAAATACTCTATTTATATTATATTTATATTTATATTTTATTTTACGTTTCTTACTTTCGATTTTGATTTGTTTTAAAATATTGTTCATTTAAAAATAATAATAAACACAAATAATATTTTTATTTTATTTTCTAAATTACCCTTAATTTTTCTAACTTTGTTTAATGAATAGTGATCCCTCATTAGTCATTATGCACTATCCATTGGTCTACACTCTGCCATCACCAAGTTACTCCTTCCGTCTTATTTTATGTGTCTTGTTCACTTAACAAAGTTTGATTACCTCCGGCAAGTTTTTAATTTAATTTTTCGTAATATTAAGTTTAATATTAATATATAAAATTTATATATTTAGATTTTTTTTCGGACACTGGAGAAGGTTTCTGATTGTGGGGACGAAAACCCACAACCAGAAACATGCAAAAATTAGTGCAATTTTTTTTAAAAATATTGCTAGTTTTCCTAATTTATATAAATAATTCACCAGTGCAATGTTACAATATATTGTATAATTCTGCTCATTTTCTAAAAGATGAATCAAACGCACCAACACTATTTTCTGAAATGCAACCTGATGGGGAATGGGCTAAGGCTCGGTACCTGAAGCTCGGGATGAAGGAAAGGACGATCGATGGGGAGGCAAGAGGCGTGGAAGGAAAGAGACAAGTTTGAATGACTCAAAAGAAAAGGTGGCGGCGTGTTGATGGTTGGCTGATGATCGATCGATCGGTCACGAATTTGTTAATGAGGTTATTCAGTGGACAGCTTGGTGGAACATGTTCAAGGATGAATTTGAGAATGAAAAGAATATGCTTGGCGAGTTATCGAGTGATAAGGTGGTTTGGTTGACCTAAGAGCTATGGCTAAGGTAGAAAAGGTGGTCTAAGGAGGGCGATTATGGGGGTTTCCTAAAGGTGTTTTCGGAAGGTTTCCTACGGTAACCTTGAACGACGGAGAGAGAAGTTGTATGTGACCGAATAGCAACCAAAGAATATAACCCAATCCTACCAAAATTAAAACATCTAAAAGCAAGCATAACATCCTACTAGAATCCCATCCTGCAAACAAAACACCTAGGCAATTACATTAAAGCCCCTATTAATTAATATTAAGCACAACAGAAATTAAAATAAGGAATCATCTCAGCCATAAAAAAAGGTAAGATGGACGCTCCACAATGAGTCTTATTTCTCACCTTATTAGGTTGTCTCATATGATTATAATTCTAGGTCCTTAATCAGGTGAGAACCATGTCCCAGGTGAGAACGTAAGGACAAATCCAAACCATTGATCTAGTAGATCTAACGGTTGAAATAAACAAAATTTTGTAATATTTATGAAAATGACCCCGCTCATTTTTTTACTTGATTTCTCATCCATCAGATCTTGCAGATCAACGGTTTATATTTGTCCTCACATCCACACCTAAAGAATTGTTCTCACCAGAATAAAAATCTATATAATATATATATATATATATATATATATATATATATATATATATATATATACGAACGACAGTGCGGCAGTGTTTGACTTGATTTTTTAACTACCGAGGTGTTCGCATTTGGATCGGCAAAGCAAAATCCCCAAGCTGTAATGCTATGTATGTATGGCCTATGGATAAACACACATCTACTATTAAGTCGCCCTACAATTTCCCACCAACCAATCAATCATCTTAACCATAATATAAGCTTTTTGATGTAATGTTTTACACATTATTTTATCGGATTATTGTTATTAAGTTGTCTCACACACACACATATATATACACCCTTGTTTAGTAAATTTTTTTTTGTCAAATAATTTTTTTTTCAATTTAACTATTAATTATTAATCTTGCTAGTGATTACGTCTTGAGTGGAAATAATCACTGCTTTCAAAGTAGCCATAGCCTAATGCGAACCCATGAATATTAGAGTTTGGTACGTAAAGAGAGTTATATTTCATGAAAGTCAATTAATAATAAAGTTATTATTTCATGCATATAGTTATTGAT
Organism: Ipomoea triloba; assembly: GCF_003576645.1. Lineage (NCBI taxonomy): Eukaryota > Viridiplantae > Streptophyta > Magnoliopsida > Solanales > Convolvulaceae > Ipomoea > Ipomoea triloba. Next base: position 21,627,095 of record NC_044922.1, read on the forward strand.
AGAATAAAATACGCGTATATAAGTAAAATACTCCTTTATTAATGAATAAACCGGGTACAAGCTGTTATATCCTAGGAGAGTCCGGTCACCATGACAGTGGGTCAGAGGTTCCCGGTCTCTTTGACTATTATATATCAGAAACAATCAAAAGTCATCTTTGCTGCATTAATGCGGTATATATATGCCGCTAGGGGATAGGTATTGGGCCGGCGGCATGGCGGACGCGTGGCGAGCATGCACCGATTTGAAAGCGGGTCCCGTACTCAGGAGCCAAGTGGCGCGAAATCACAAGGTCCACACTCCGAGGACATCCAAAGTTGGCTGGGCACCCGATCGTACTGAGCTCTGCCGCCCTGGGGCTTGGTGGGGCTTGACCCCAACCGTACATAATAGAACCAAATAAATCGGTGAAACCGGCTTAATCCCTATCAGTTATTAATCTTATTTTTTATGAGTTTAATCAAATCTAAAAACATAATAAGTCTTAATCTAGATTACAACTCTGATTTATGATTGTTTTTCTGTTAATTTTTTTATACATGTTTCAAACTCTCAAACAATCATCCTGTAATTTGTATGATTGAGTAGGTAGGAAGAGCAATGTGGATGGACATATATAACATTGTAAGATTGGACACGACACGGCTTTTGGCATGTGGTGTCAATTCGATCTGTATCACCAACCATTTTGTGTGCAATCCCTTATAGCTTGGCAGAGTGTTAATTAGTGTTAGAGTCAGGACGACAATCATACATGGCCATGTCCGTCTGGATTTTGGAACAACTCCCATGTGTTGTGCGTGCATGCTACACTCCTCCATCAACTTAATATCCGTTAGAATCAAACCGCTTACCATTACGTCAAAAGTTATAGCTAATAATTATCTTGTACTGTCACATTTTTAAAAGGCAGTGTGTTGAATTTAACCCTTCAGGCCTCGGTCCAACCGTCATATTCTCAAGAGACGTAAGGTGCTAGACTTGGTCCTTTAAACTTCTGTCCAACAATCTCCTAGTCACTTGTTGCTAGACTTGATCCTTCACCAACCTCTACCCTGCAATATCCAATACACTGTTTCATGTACTCCCTCACTTCCAAGAAAATTCAGGCTAAGCTTCTGTTTGGTTCTGTATGTTATGAGTGTTTGTTTGTGCAGCCTCGTTTGACCAATTCTAAAACAAACTCTTTTGGTATATATATGCAATTATAAGTATCTCAATCACACCTGTTAATCATTGGATAGACTGATCATCAATGCATTTTATCCATCTCCAACAACATTAATGAGTAGGTTGTTTCTTAAAGTTTAACAATGCTACCATACAATTGGATAACAGATAAAAGATATCATTCTTAGCTTGGGTTACTAGTCTACTGCAGCCCAAAAAAGAAAAAAAAATCAAAATCCCAAGAATGTAGGCCAGGGAGCCACTAGTATGCTAGACTTTAGGATGGTAATTTGTCCCGTCACCGAAGGGAATCCTCAATCCTCGTCCCGAAGGGAACGGGGATAGAGAAAACTTTCAGGGAATGGGACCAGAGACGAGGAATTGTATGTAATTCCGTGTTGGGGACAGGGACATTATACCCCTCCCTGCCCCTGAATAATTATTATAATTATATATATATATATATATTAATTTTTTAATATTAACATCTTAATTTTTAAAATTAAAATTACACTAATTTAAAATTTTGAGTATAAATTGACTCGGGGCAGGGATTTCCTGTATCCGCCTAATTTCCCGCTGCAACGGAGATGGAGAATATTTTTCATTTCCAGCCGGGGATGGGGAAGGGGAGTATCTCGTCCCCGCCCTGCCCCACTGCCATCTCTACTAGACTTGTCATGATAATCGATTTGCAGCTAAGTCAAAAGAAATTTATTGTTGCTGGCCGTTATGTAACTTTGCCCCTTGAACTTCAATCACAAACAGATTGAAACTCTTACATTCGATACGGCTGAGACTTAGCTTGTTCTTTCGTTAAAAAAGAAGAGAAGTTTAAAAGTTGTTATAGCAACACTTAGCAAAATTATTAGATCAAATTTTTAAGGAAACAACAATGAAAAATATGATTTCCACAGAACATTTGATCACATACATATCAAGCAACTATTCTAAAAGCTAGCTACCAATGCCCTGGGGAGAAATGTCCCGAATATTCGGTTGGATTAGTCTCATCCCACAAGATGCGAATACCAATATAGTATCCAAAAAAAAAAGCTAGCTAGCTAGTTACAAACCATATAAAGCTCCGGGCTGTCTCACATATTACAGCCCGCAGAAAAACATATGGATTATTAACAAGCTGAAATGGAATTTGATCTAGACAAGGACAAGGAAGAGTTGATGAACTGGATGCAATCATCTATGGCTTCAGCTCTGTGATCAGAACCAATTATTCCGTGCTGGCCTATATATATAGCTCCTGCTGCACAGCTTCCCTTTAATCCACTTTCCGATGAAGAAGAAGAAGAAGAAGAAGAAGAAGAAGCAACTTTCCGGCATCTCCCCGGTGACATGGTTCGCAAAGCCTCCATCATACTTCCACTGAAGCGTTTGAGATATCTGATGGGATGAAACAATTCGGATCTCTTGGGCATCTTTAAGCTGCAACTTCTAGTGTACTTGATTTGTTTCTGATCATGAAACGCATCTATTGTCTCTTCTCCGGCCAACATTTTCGATCGATCTTGTTTTTCTCAAAGATTGAGGTGGGAATTTGGGAAAGACAGTGTATGTATGTAGTAGATCGAATGAAGGTTATTAGTTGTGTGTTGCTGCGAAATATAATGGTGTGTGCTTAATATATATACAAGTACGTAGTGCATAACCCCCAACCAGGGGTGCAATGTAATTATTTTAACTTTTTAAGTGAAAGAGACTCATTTATATTTTTAATCAAACGCCAAAAGATTGATATTTGGTTTTGGGTTTAGAACAATTTTAAATTTTTAGGTCAGACATTCCATCTTTAAAAGTGTTTACTGTCTAACAGTAAAACCCTGAGTTCTCCAAAAAGAAAGAAAACAGAAAAAAGAAAAAAGAAAAAGAAAAATCTTAGAGGTGGTACAATTCAGGGAGGGGAGGAATATCAAACAGTGTAACTCAAAAAAAATGCTTATAATTCAACGAGAGAATTAATTACTGTGTTGGGCTGAAGTAGAATAAAGGAGATGGGAATAATGATGAAAAGTGAGGGACAAAAAGGGTACATAACTCTCAGTCTTCTCTGATGCAACATCAAGACCAAACATAGTGTCCACACACCATATATGTTTCTGCTTACAACTGTACCTACTTACTAGAATAATATATGATGCTACCAATTTTAGATCCTAAGAAATCCTATTTTTCCTTTATGTTTTAAATAACATTTTGATTTTTTCTTCTTCACTCATCATATCTCCTTGACCTTGTCTGATCTCATGCATACAGACTGCTCCTCTTAATTGGGTCTAACACTCTAACCCCAACTCTACTACAAGTTGGTTGGTGCACAACGTAATTATTACTATGGTATTAACGTAACATTCCATAATATAAGTATATTGGATATTGGTTGGTGCACAACGTAATTATCATATGGTATTCACATTTTGGGGGTGTTTGGTTATTGGCTTATAAGCCAAATTTTAGTTTATTTGACCAAGTTTAGCTTTTTGACCAACCAATAAGTTATTTTGAAGTGTTTGGTAAATGGCTTATTGGTCTTGGCTTATTGGGCCAATAAGCTGAAAATTGAAAAGCTAATGAATGTAGCTTTTTGTATCAGCTGGTTGGGAACAATGAGTATATTGACTATTTTATCCTTTGAAATCAATGGGATTTACTTTTAAATGGGTGGTGTGTTTGTTATTTTATAATAATAATAATAATAATAATAATAATACCCTTAGATGTCATTTTACATTCAATCAGCTACTAATAAACAGCTAATTTACCAAACAGTTTTTTATAACCAGCTAATACAATCAGCTGGTCAAACCAGTTAACGCAATCAGCCATCAACTACTAGCTAAACCAACCAGCTATCAGCTATAAGCTATCAGCCGTTTGCCAGATGTTGTCATTTTGCTTGATACTAGCTATATCGAGATGTAATTACTAAATTAATTTCATAAAAAGTAAATTCTATAGCTATACTATCACCTCAGGATTAATAGTGGAAATTTTAATTCACAAAATATTATATTTTATTATATTTAGTCTTGACATCCTATTTTAATTAAGTTCTGCAAAGACACAACTACTATTTACTATCTTATCTTATGGTATGTATATCCCATAGTGCGTGGTATAATGATCATTATGATCGAATATTAACGAAAAGAATTTTGCTGAGATACTAAGAAAAAAGAAGAAGTAGATTTGTGATCTAGTTATAGAGGCATGATATGATACATGCAGAAAGTGGGACAGCAGCATAAAGATAGATGAATGCACCATCTGCAACTCTAAGAGATGAAGCATAGGTGTAGGCATGAAGCAAAGTGGAGAGCACAATGAAATACAAAGGTCCCCTTAAATGTGAACAAGTTTAGTTCATAGATATTAATTAAGTTGTTTTTATATTTCTTTTTAACTTCATGTATCATTTTTTTGATACATAAAAGTTTTATAGATGGTTGCAAAGTGTAATTAAATTATGATATATCATCAATTATATCATAAAGAGTAAATAATTTATACTCAATATAGGTGTGGATGAGATAACACATGTCTTTTCCCGCTTAAGGAGCTAGGGGCTTCAGGTTTGAGCCATTCACTATAAGTCTACAAGAAAAATCAAATTTAACAATGGAAAATTCATTTAATTTGTAAATTGCTTAAATTAGGTATTAATTTAAACCTATTTAATCTGTTGTAAAATTTATTGGTACTTTGCATCTATTGATATTTTGTTGTTTTCTTGTAGTGATAGGAATGAAGCTACTTGAACTCCATGGAGAAATGTTTTGTCACTCTTAAAATCTTATTTGACACAGCACAAACAAAATTAGTTTTTGTATATAATTGCTAGTTGATTGGTCAGGGAGACCAATAGTCAAACCAAAAAAAGAAAAAATAATTTATAAATAATATATATACTAAAAAAGATGGTTAATAAATGTAATTAAACTTAAACTATTTATAAACAAATGAATGATTCTTATCAAATGAAGATTGAGGGGGCAAGAAGGAGAATTGTGTTCCTATGTAGATCCCTAATTGAATTAAATTAATGTTGCTTCTCCAAAGAGCAAGACTAGACATGATTATGAAGCCTAGTGAATGATACATATACATGGCCACACTAACCCTTAAAATGGGTAGACATAGCAAAAGAAAAGGAATCAATATTTTCAGAAAACTAGGCTTACAATTCTTGTCTCCAAAGCACATAATTTTAAAATATTTTAAGTCAAATCCTGATTTCCTGTCTCTAAATAATTAGCCTCTTTACAAGCTAGATGAACCCATATTCGGGTATCTATTGGCCCAAATTTCACGTGATGCCCTGGGTGGTATGTCTCAATCATTATTGCATGGACCATGGTTCATACAGTCTTGTGGACCAAAAATAAAAAGTACATTATTTTTGTACTAAAGGTATATTATTTTTGTACTGTAGGTACATTATTTTAGGGTACATTATTTTTATACTGAAGGTACATTATTTGATATATACTATCAAATAATGTACCTACAGTAACAGTACAAAAAATAATGTACCTTCAGTACAAAAATAATGTACTTTTTATTTTTGGTCTACACAGCTGTGTGGACTAGGGCTGTCAAAATGGGCCGAAGCCCGCGGACCAGCCCGCACCTGCCCCGCGGTGGGACGAGTTAGGGTCATGAAAAAATAGGCCTGCAAAAATGCGGGCCTAATGGGGCGGGCCGGAATTGACCCGCGACCCGCGCGGGTTAGCCGGCCGGCCCACGACCAAGTAAAATAAATAAAAAAAATTATATATATATACACACATTGTACACATGAATATATATTTATGTGTACACAAGTGTACACACTAAAAAAAAAAAAAAAAAAAAAAAAAAAAAAAAAAAAAAAAAAAA
>NC_044922.1:21633639-21636735 GCF_003576645.1 Ipomoea triloba
AAAAAAAAAAAAAAAAAAAAAAAAAAAAAAAAAAAAAAAAAAAAAAAAAAAAAAAAAGTCCATGGGCCAGCCCGCGGGGCTCGCCAACCCGCGTAGGCGGACTAAGGTTGTATGAATCCTAACCCGCGGGCCTAACGGACCGGCCCGCAAAAGCCCGCCAAAAATTAGTCCTGCGGTGGACGGGTCTAATAGGCCGAACCGACCCACTTTGACAGTACTAGTGTGGACCATGGTCCATGCAATAATTTGCCGGTATGTCTAGGAGATTTCTAAAATATGAAGGGTGGAAGTGTGAATATCTTAAAGTTTGGGGTGCCCGGGTCTAGTTTGGATCCAGTTTCCATTCGGACTATCCAAATTCACTGATTTGATCTGATCGTAGCGAAACGGATAGGCCTTTCGAAATTTTTGTAGATAACACTCTTTCCACTCTCCATCTCCATCTCCAAGCTCCAATTCTGAGAAACAATGGCGACTTCTTTCTCATTCTTCTCGTCTTCTACATTTCTCTCCACTCCTCTCCGCAAAGCTCCTTCTAAGCTCCTGTGTTTGAAACCCCCAAAGGCCAGAGTTGTCCGTGCAGAACAGGCCACACTCCCAATCCTCTCTTTCGACGGCGACAAAGTGGGGTCCACCACCCTTGACCTGAAGTCCGCCCCGCCCTACACCGCCCGCGCCGTCGTCCACCGCGGCCTCGTTACCGACCTCCGCAATAAGCGTCGAGGCACGGCCTCTACGCTCACACGCGCGGAGGTCCGCGGAGGCGGCAAGAAGCCTTACGCGCAGAAGAAAACGGGGCGGGCTCGGATGGGGTCTTTCCGTACTCCTCTCCGACCCGGAGGTGGGGTCGTGTTTGGGCCCAAGCCCCGGGACTGGTCGATTAAGATTAACAAGAAGGAGAAGAGGCTCGCCATCTCCACCGCCCTTGCCAGTGCTGCCGAGAATTGCATCGTCGTCGAGGAATTTAATGATAAATTCGAGAAACCTAAGACTAAGGAACTCATAGCCCTGATGAAGAGACTGGGTTTGGACCCGAAAGAGAAATGCATGTTCTTGATGACGGAGGCGTCGGATAATGTGATGCTTTCGGGCCGAAACCTTGGGAAGTTGAAGATGTTGACTCCTCGGACTTTGAATTTGTTCGACATTTTGGATTCCGAGAAGTTAGTATTTACCAAATCCGCCCTCGAGTTCTTGAATGAGAGGTATGGAAACGATGCCGACTGGGAGAACGATGAGGGAGATGAACAAGGTTAGTTCCTTGCCGTGCTGCTTTCTGTATTGTATATCAAAATTGTGATCTTTAGGGTTAAAGTTTTGATTTTTATTTGCAGGAGCTGAGGCTGATGAAAATGCCAATACTTCAGACTGAAATCTTTGTAGATCATTAATTAAGCCAAATGATATATTATTGAAGCTATTTCTGCTTACAGCTTACTTTGTTTAGCTATTTTGCTCTTATATTCTTTGGCTTTACCATGTTAATTGAACCCCCCGAGTGTATTTTTGGCTGTCCGTGTTCTTTGAAACTGATTCATAGATTTGCTTGTAAGAATTGCTGGATAGATCAATGCTATGGGATTCATTTATACTTCTTCACTCCTGTATAATGCTGAGCAGTAAATTTCTGTTGCGTGAAATACTAATATATTGCCCCCTCTATGACTCGACTGTCTTTCCATGCTTGCCTATGCATCTTTGCCTTTCTTTAATTTTATTTTGCTTCCTGGCTGAAATTTTGTGGTGCAGACTGCAGAAATGCAGGTTTTCCCATTGGCGGAATCTATCTGATTATAGAGTGAACAATTGAAGGTGAGCTTAAAAGATGAATCATATACCCAAGGAGGTATGCAAAGTTGAAAAGAAAGTGATACTTGTATCCTGAATTTCTCTTCAAGCTTCAGACTTCAAGAAGCTGGAACAAAGGATTTCAAACCAGGTTAAAAGAAATACCCTTTCCCGAATAGAGATTCACTTGGATTGACAACATTGATTCCATTCCACCTTTTGATTTAGACCTGGCAATCCTAACTGATATATTTGGAGCAACCCCTAACTATTGTGCTAATTGCTAAAAGAAGGGACCTGGTTCTCTCAACCAGTGAGATCCTCATATGGTAGTGTTTAATGGAAAGGCATTGGAATATTGGATTGCAACTTTTGGCCCTCCATGCCTCTCTTTGATTTACAAGAGCCCGCAACCGCTACCCGAAAGTCACCACAATTAAGTTGTCCATAGCTGATCGACTCAAACCAAGAAAGCTAATAGACAACTTTCACGGGGAGTTGAACTTGGAATCTTGTGGTTACCAAGCCAACTGTCCAACCAACTCACTCGGTTGGGGTTGCCCCCCTCCATACCTCTCTGATAGTACTTATTCTGATCAGTACTAGAACCTCCTATCACTTGAAGATGGTCTTGAGCCCCACTTTTGGCTTTGTTTGGCACATATTAAAGCTGAAAGTTAGCTAAAAACTTAAAGCTTGGCTTAATGATAGGAGTATTTTAAAATAAACTAGAAGTTGTTAAAATAATGTTCCCAAAATAGAGCCTTTGACTAGTCAATGATGCAGGACTGCTTCATAATATTCCTAGACAGTTTGTGCTGTCCCAAACTCCATAACTGCTTTTTGTTTTTTCTTTTGTTTAACAGTATATTAATTCTGTATGGAACTTTAGTGACCTGTAAAAGTAGATGGATTAAAAACTTAATGCATACAGGCATGCTCAAACATATCTCAACTCCTTTTTGGTGTTTAAAGGCTATCTTTCTTGTAAAATGGAGTATGAATTCCTTAGTTGGTAGCAGAAATTTACAGGTCCATCAATGTGTTGAAGTAATTTGGTGGCAGATAGATTTCTCCTTCAACTTCCTCCTCAAAATACATGTTGGTATCATTTTCAAAAACTCAACAGAAATTTGGTCCAAGCAGAGCGAGCATGGAGTGGGAGGACATTGTTGCAGTGAATGATAGCAAATCTTGGCAGGTTGGGTTGGTGCATGTGGGTGACATACTGACATCTAAATCCGCTGCTGCTGCTATGCTGTCGCGGGGGTGGGGGGGTGGGGGGGGGGGGGGGGGGGTTTAATATTC
>NC_044922.1:21637893-21663306 GCF_003576645.1 Ipomoea triloba
GGGGGGATTGGATATTCTTGATAGTTCAATGTTTACTAAAGAATAGAGACCTAAATCGTTTTAGGGTTTGTCTCTCAAAACTCTTATATCAAACTGAAATAACATGTTTGTAGGCCTTAAAGAAGAAAGTAATTGCACATAAGCCCTTTAAACTAATTAACTTGAAAGAGAACACATACATATGATTAGTCAATAAATGGAAGATACAGATCAGTGTAATAACCCAGGAAAGTTAAAGCAGAAACAGAGAAAAGACTAAAGAGAGTCCCGAGAGGGTGAGAGAAGGAAGATAATTTGTAATCAATATCTCAGTATAACAACAATCCACCATACATATATAGTTTGGAATAACAAAAGCAATAAATCAGCTAACAAACTAACAGACCAAGAGTGATACGATGTTGTCTGAACGTAAGTTAACTGTTGCCAACCGATTATCAAAACAGTGTCGTCCGAAGCCACCCAACAACACTTCAACTGGTTGTTGTCCGGTAAGCCAACTGCTACCAATCGATCATCAAAACGGTATCGTCCGAAGCCACTCAACAACACTTTCGGAAGCTACCCAACAACACTTCAACTGATTGTTGCCCAACGACGTTGTTTAGCGTTGTTAAGGTATTATACTATTATCTCATTTTCCCTTTTCTTCCTAGCCTTTTCCACCCTTTCCTCACATACTTTCCAGCTTCTAGGGATGTTACAACACCCCTCCTTCAATTGATCCTTGTCCCGAATGATCAAATGTAGGAAACTGATTCATTATGTGGTAGTAACCCTTCCAAATTGCAGCTTCTTTAGGTAAGTTAGACCATTGCACGAGAATATGAACCATGCCTTATTATGCCTCTTGATCAATCTTTTTTTCTAAAACAGTGATTGGATGTGTTAGAACCTAACCATCTGCACCAACCAAAGGTGGTTCAACTTGAGGAACAATCTCATCCCCTATCTTTTTCTTCAGCTGTGAGACATGGAACACAGGATGCATAAGTGTTCCAGGAGGGAAATGCAGTCTGTAGGCAACCTCTCCCACCTTACTAATGACTTGATATGGCCCAAAGTATTTAGAAGACAACTTTAAATTGATTCTAACTGCCATTGATGTATGTCTGTAGCGTTGAATTTTTAGATAAACCCAATTCCCTATCTCCAAGGTCCTCTCACTTCTTCCCTTGTGATAGGGAAATTACCTCCGCGTATTGGTCATTTATATCGGGTTATGGGATCCGAGCCGGTGAGGTCGGGTGGTCCGGAGAGTTGGACCGACCTAAGGGTCATTGCTAGACGATCCGGGCGACCTCGCGTGCAAACATGGTTCCCAGACCCCCTGGCATGATCCTTCATTGACAGGCGGGTGTCCCATCTCGACCACCACGTGTAATCCTTAGTCTAGCCCGAGATTGGGCCTTTGCATGGCAGCCATGTGCCCTCCATGCCGGAGCGGCGGAGCATGTTTTCTATCTCTCTATAAATACCACATTTATGATGAGAGAGGGGGACTTTTGGACTATTCACAAAGAAGTCATCCTAGAGCTTGGAAGCTAGGGAAGCCCACTGCCGACCACCTGAGCTCGACCGGTTTACTATTCCATATGTACCGGTTCTAAATCATATTTAATAAAAGAGATCGTATTTCCTATTTTAGCTCCGTATTTAACGTTATCATTTTTTGGCGTCGTCCGTGGGGACCAGATCGTGAAAGCAACATCTCGCTCTTCATTTGACGGTCCCGCCTATGCACCCATACATGGATTTTATCAACGATCCGGAGGCAGAAGGAAATCAGGATCTCCGATCTCAGCTTAGTCCCGACTAGACCGCAACAATATGGTTGGGGTACCCCCACCGGAGCCGGTTAATGTCATCCACCAGGAAGTTCCATTCCCGATGCCCGGGGGACCGGTGCCTTACCAGTACCCTATGTACCCGGCGGATCCGAACATGCCATGGTGGCCAAACTCTCCGAGGTTCTATGCACAGCCGTATATGTACCCCCGATGCCACCAACGTACCCTCCCATGCCTTTCCGACATGAGACTACAACAATCGAGACGACCCCGACTGCTGCACCCGCTTTCCGTCGTTCGTAGTCCAAGAGGAGGTCCCAGGCTTCTTGACCAGCAGCCCCCAGAACCGACTCTAGGTAGTGCTAGAGCTAGTTACCGGCGTAGACTTGGAATTGGTAGCTTGGGCATAGGTCCTCCTGAACACGAGGTTGTTCGATGCCATTGAATACGCTGGTAATGATAGATTGGAAGTAGAGAGATGAGTGGCAGAGCTGTCCTACTAGCGTGTCAAAATATGTAAACGCGAAAAGCTTGAATTGTATATATTTCGAAATTCAAAGTGTATCGGTTACAATGAAATATATATCAAACGAGTCCTCTGATTCTCCACTAAAAGTATGTCGATTGGAAGTATGTCAAACTGGACGTGTTCCTTGCTAAAAGGCTTCCAGAGCTAAGTAGTTTGTTCTTCGATGAAGGACTATATGCAACTTATCTTTAAAGAAGGGTTTCTGGTACTCAAATGGCGTGTTCATCGGCGAAGATATATGGCGGGCGTGTTTCAAATGATATCCTGTCGAGATTTTGGTAGAGCTTCGGTATGCAGATCTTCAAAGCTCCCTTTCTCCTAAAATGAAACCACTATTTATAGTGGTAGAGTGTGTAGGAAAAATCTAACTAACTCTATCCCTTGGGATAATTCCTATATTTAATTTAATTATTTGAATTAAATATAAAGAATGTATTGGGACACCATCATGTTTAGGTTCATGATTTTATATCATCTTCAAACGAATTTATATTATCCACATCTTTCAAAATTATATGGCCCACATATATTCTTGATGTGCCAAAATGAAGTCAAACCCGCTAATTAGGCAACCCAAGTAATGCGAACGGCCTAGTCCAACTTAATTAATTATTCCACCATCTTGGACCAAACAATCCAACATCTAATTACTTTTAATTAAGTAATTAAAATAATCAAATATTTATTGAGTCATTTAATTAATCTAATTAAATAAATATTAGTCCAATTAACGAAATAAAAACAATTAATTATCAACCAAGGCCCAATAGCACACATATCAACCCATTTAAATTTTCAATGCTAACAAAAGCTGTTTGGATTAAGAAGTTTGTTGTTGAACTTGGAGTTGTTCCAACCATTCCAGTACCTTTGTATTGTGACAACAATGGGGCTATTTCACAAGCCCCAGCCAAGGTCACACTAGAAATCCAAACACATTGAAAGACGCTATCATCTCCTAAGATAGTTCGTTGGTAAGGGAGATATAACAATGTAGAAAATAGTCTCAACGGATAACACAACAGATCCGTTTACAAAACCACTTAATCAGAAGCAGTTAGATCAACATCTTGAGAAAATGGGAATTAGATACCATACCAATTGACTCTAGTGCAAATGGGGGACTGTTATACATGTATGCCTTAGGAGCCAACATTTATTGTTTTGGGTATTGATTTCTTATTAAATAAATATAATGAATATATGTTTTATTTATTTTATTTTAGCTTAGTTAATATTTGATATTATTTCGTACAATCTTCTGAATTCTTCATTCTTAAGAGTTAAGAATATGAGTGACGAAGAATTAATAAATGAAGTATTGTAAAATGTTTATAGTCATAGGAATTTTGATAAGACTAGGACATTGCCCTTCTTATGGTGAGCCTTATACCATTCTGTATGAGATACAAAGAGAGCTCACTTGTCACTTGATCTACCCCATTGGGTTAGGTTAAGAATATTGAATAGACATATTGAGTAGGTTTATGAGTTTGGCCAAACTTGATCATGACCTTTACCTGGTTTGGAAGAAATATTGTGTGAAATGAATGTTCCATGATATTTGTAACGGAAAGTTTCATTATAATATATTTAAATATATTTATTGTCAACTAGGTAATCATGACATACTACTAGGTGTCACTCATGACTTACGAGTTATTTAATAATGAGTTATTAAATATTACTCGTTGTTAGTTTGACTATGAATCTAGAAAGTCACACTTTAATGGCTGATTAATAAATTAATTCAATATTGGGTAATTTTGGGCTTGGCTATCGCCTTTGGACTCAAAGCAAGCTATATATATATATAAGCATTGCCAGGGCCCAAACCAGGCTATATATATATATATATATATATACACGCAAATTTTACTGTGGACCACGGTCCACAATCCATTGTGGACTGCGCATCAAAACGACGTCGTTTTGATTAATGAAAACAAATGGTTGAAACGGCTCCGTTCCGTCCAACTGTAGTTCCCTTTCAACACAACTATAGTTCCTTTTCAACACAACTATAGTTCCTTTTCAACACAACTACAGTTTCCTTTCAACATAATTGCAGTTCCTTTTCGATATAACTGCAGTTTCATTCGACATTATACACTCAAATATTTGAAATTGTTATACAGTTACTTTCAACACAACTACAGTTTCTTTTATAATACAATGTAGTTTCCTTTCAACACAACTACAATATCATTTCGATATAACTGCAGTTCCCTTTCAACATAACTGCAATTCATTTTCGATATAGCTGTAGTTTCATTCAACATTATACACTCAAATATGCGAAATTGTTATTCAGTTCCTTTCAACACAACTATAGTTTCTTTTATAATACACTGCAGTTTCCTTTCAATACAACTATAATATCATTTCGATATAATTTTATATACACTGCCGTTATATTTCAACACAACTACAGTTACATTTCGATATAACTACAGTTTCATTCGATAATATAAAAACAAATGTGAGGCAGTATCTTTTAAGATGAATTGTAGTATCAGTTACGGAGCTCCGTTACGACTTACTATACGGCAGCCATTTCTCCTACTTACTGAAACGGCGTCGTTTTGTGACCATGGTCCACAATGCATTGTGGACCATGGTCCACCGTATAACGATTAATATATATAAGCCTTGCCCTTTTCTTAAAGTGTATAAGAAGAAAAAGAGATTTCATCTAGGAGTTTTCGCGTGTCAGGCCGGTGTACAAACCAGAGGCCGTACAATTGGACGGTTTAAGATTACATCCTTCAATGCACGCTTTAAAGGTAAAATATTCTAACCCTCTCTTTAAACGTAAAATTTAGAAAAAGTATTTGATTGATTGATACTTCCACTATGCGTATGAATTTTTCTATCATATTTATGGCCGTCATTTTTCCTTAGTATGCAACAAAACAATCATACAACTCCCTTATAGGCAATCCCATCACAACAAAATCTACTATTGGCGCAACGTAGGTGCATACATATATAGTCTTTTTTCCTTTGTATGCAACAAAACAATCAAACAACACCCTTATAGGCAATCCCATTACAACAAAATCTACTACTATTGGCGCAACGCAGGTGCATACATATATAAAGTAGCTACCCTGAACATCACTCAACAAATCAATCATCTATTGATATTTGATCTGAAATCAACCCTTGTAAAACAACTTGTTCGCCAAAGAAATGGATTATATGTACTGGGTATATATATATATATAATTGTTACACATGACTGCTCACTAACAACCGAGATATGTACAAGAAAATTATTTTATAACGTAGGAGAATCTTCTTTTCAAACCTGTGCTTCAGGAAAATATTCCTTCCACCGTAATTAGATCTTCAGCCATTTGCCTTAATAACTACAGAGTTGATGATCATGGTAGGTAATAGATATACAAGGAGCTTGATGTCAAGACAAACTCTTTACCGAACTAATACAAGGTGAAAGAGTGAATTCATGCCATGCAGCTGCCTGTAAGTGCCCACCATCGGGTTGAGAATGACGAGGCCGATGTGGATATTCAAAGTGCGTCATTTGATACAAAGCATCCATAATATGATTTCATCCTGAACTAGGTTGCAGTGGGAGAAAAGACCCCCGCTTGCCTCTGATGAAATATGAAAGTTCAGTTGGAGCAACTACCATTTTCAGCCACTTTTGCAGTTCCTCACCTTCTACTTTCTCTTTCTCTGCACCCGTAAATGTTTGTTATTACCGAGCTCCAAATACACAGTGATACATGAAAGAGTTCAAAGTATTACCTTCCAAACATGCTCCCAGACCCTCCAAAACAGTAGGATTGGCACGCACAACACAGAGTGCAACTTCAAGTGAAGATTGGAGGAGGGATTTCACTTCTCTTTGAACAAGATCAACAAGATGCCCCTACGGTTTGACACACAATCAGTTCTCATTACATATTTGCATAACCAAGTGTAGAAAAGAAGAAACTAAACCAAAAGATAACTGAGATAGGAGGTAAAGGGCAGATGAGAACCTGATCCCTTCCCCAGAGTGCAGATCCTGTATCATCCATCCCACCACCAGAAAGAGTTGCCAGTGAAACAGGACCTATTGTCTCATTCAGACCATATTCAGCAATTGCCTTGTAGGCCATATCTGTGGCGCGACGTATATCATCAAGTGCGCCAGTGGAAACACGTCCAGAATAAATTACTTCTTCTGCTGCACGCCCTCCAAGAAGAGTGACTAATCGTCCATGTAGTTCATCAACAAAGAGCAAATATCTATCTTCAGTGGTTGGAGGAATGTAAGTAAATCCTAATGCCCCTCCAGATCTAGGCAATATGCTTAGTTTCTGTTCAAAAAAGAATCATTATAATTGTGTGCCACACTATTTTTGTATTTTGGAATAGTAGTAGTCTAATAACAAAAAAACAACAATACCAAGCTAAATTTCATAAGCCAACTTTTTAAAGCGAAAAAGGGTAGCAAAGCAATGAGGCCGGGCTTTGCTTTAAAGCAAAACCGCAAAGCAAAGTCGCTTTTTCAGATAAAGAAACACTTTTCTAAAAAATAACAATTACTCAACTAGTGATGCAAAATGATATTTAAAAAATTACGACTTCATAGAAATTAAAATAATTTACAAATTTACAAAACAAAAATTACAGTTTTATAAAAATTTTAAGAAAATTACAGCTTTATATTCAAAGTTTAAAAAATAAATTAAAACTTCACTGGTAAAAAAAATTTTAATCAGAAATTCAGAATATCAGAAAAACCAAAGACTGAGACGACTTGACTACTTCACTGGCTGAAACAGAAGAAACCCAGACTACTCTGGAGTCTGGTCAAAATCTGGAAGAAAACAAAATTAATTTCAACTTGCAATTCTGAGAGTGAGACAGCAATTTCATTTTCCTCTACTCCTATCATGTCAAAGGTCAAAGTGAGATAATGATTTCCTTGGTGACAGGTGAGGCAGAACCATCAAAGAGACAGAGACAAAGAGTTGCCAGAGGTGAGGCGGCGACTTCGCGAACCCTAATTCCTGGCAGTGGCGAGCAGTGAGCTGCTCTTTCACGTCTTAATAGCTTTGAGAAGAGAAGGTTGCAACTTCATGAACCCTATTTCAGGTCTTTTATTTTTATTTTTATCTTATTTGTTGTGCTGACCTATGCGTTGGCTGTGCCTCGTCGCTCTGGCAGGAAGCGGCTGCTTTCTCACACAGCTGCGCCTCACTAAGGCAAGGCGTCAAGGCGATTTCCTGTTGCACGCCTCGCGGGCACTTTTAACAAGTTTGTCCATAAGAAATGCTATATTTATTTAAAGCATGCATTCCATAGAGCTGGAAATATGTCCAACAATATTGAACAAAATTTACCAATAAACCCTCATTTTGACACTCCAAGATGTTCTAAAAATCTCCCAATCAACTCAAAGATGTGAAAGCAATGGACCTCTTGGTGCTGATGTCAGAGACAAAATGCTATGTTCGTCACAACTTAAACTCTCTCCCTCTCCAGACAAGAAATTATATTTTCAACAAGTCAATTTAAATTGTAAATATTTTAACATACATTGTAGCAAAGGGGGAGAAATAAGTCAAGGAAAGATGTACAGATAAATGACAATCAGTGACAAAATATGTAAGGAGCAGTCCTATTACCTCAACCCGTGGTTGCCCAGAAAGAAGATTTGCAACAGCCGTACCTACTACTGCATGACCCGCTTCATGCCGTGCAACTACCGCTTTCTCATTGCCCTGCAACTTTGCAGTCTTCTTTTCTATCCCCTGTAGCATTAAGAATGGAGTTAATTCATTCACACAGGAACATTAATACTACACAGGCTCAGTGAGTAATGCAAGTTTGACTATTTACTGCATATGGCAAATTTTAACAAGGGAAAAAGTTAAAGAAAATTGGAAAAAGGAGGTTGCATCAGCTGGTAAAATGAGAAACCCATGTGACATGAAACCCAAAAACAAATACATGCACAAATAGATAGATGTGTAGTGTTTGTATTAGAAAGAGAGAGAGACCGCAATTGACCGCTCTACTGCATGAATGAAATCAATTTTTTCGACAAGAAGCTTAGTTTTCCTTCCTGCCAATAAAGCAGCCTCATTTACCAAATTTGCAAGGTCTGCCCTGCACAGGATCGAAGAGGGACAAAGATACTCATATTATTTAGAGAGAAATTAAAAATAACAGGAAATCATAACTCATAAAAAATCTGAAGAAAGAATACCCAGTGAAACCAGTTGTCATAGAAGCAATATCACCAAGATCGACATCTTGTGCAAGAGGAAGTTCCTTCTTGGATACATGTACTTTCAAAATAGCTTCTCTTCCAGTCCGATCTGGTGCTTCCACCTTTAATGATTTAGTATATCATTAATAAACTGTTATTGAGGAAAGAGATATATAAAGACAATATTTTAACCAAATATAAAGAAAGCTTGAGGGAATAGATGTACAAACCATGACCACACGATCAAACCTTCCAGGCCGGCGAAGGGCAGGGTCTAACACATCAGAACGATTGGTTGCTCCAAGAACAATCACTGCAGAGTTACTATCAAATCCATCCATCTCCTGCAGTATAAATTTTTACAGTTCAGCCTTACCTATGTGACTATGTGTAACCTAGACATGTAAAAAGGTTTGACTCAAATACTAAGCCTTACTGTAAGCAGCTGGTTTAATGTCTGCTCTCTTTCATCATTGCTAACAATGCGGAATTTACCATCACGGCTCTTTGCCACAGCATCAATCTGATATCCAGAAAACAAGTAACACTATATGTTATGCCCTAGAAATTTGGTATTGATGCACAAAAAATTGTACTACTACTTATCCTTTAATTTATTTGTTTTTTCCATTTCCTCTTGCTTCATTTTGATCATTTTCAATATAAGGTTTTTGCTTCTGTGAGAATATGGGAGGGTGTGAAAGGAAAAAAATACCTCATCTATAAAAATTATTGATGGAGCTTCTTTCTTTGCACGGGCAAAAAGGTCCCTGACACGAGATGCCCCCATACCAACATACAGTTCTACAAACTCACTTGCAGAGCAACTGATAAAAGGAACCTCGGCTTCTCCAGCAACAGCTTTCGCTAAAAGTGTCTTACCTGTCCCAGGTAGGCCCACCTGTAAGATAATAAGAACTATGCTCACTACAGATGATCACAATCAATCATGTGAACAAATTGCAAATGTAGAGATAATCCCAAGAAAAGCTCAAGAAAGGTAGAAATGCAGAAAAAAGAGAGGGGGGAGGAGAGAGATTCATCTAAACAATTACACAGACAGGTTTGAAAATCATGACAATCATACTGTTATTCCCACCAAGGACTAGTGCATTCAGTTATCCACCAAGAGAGAGAGGGTGTGTTTGTGTGAATTCCATGAATAGGCAGATTTCTTAATAACAACCACCTTAAGAAATGGATCAATATCCTATCTGACTATCACCAAGCCTATCCAATTTATGTCTACTTCTTGTAGTTTATGATTCAAATAAAGAATGAGCACAGGGAACACTTATGAATCAGAAATGAAATCACAGTCAGAATGAGAACAATTTTTTAAAAGAAACAATTTTTTTTTAATGAAATGGACAATAAATAGCTAAAACAACCTACATCAATAACTATGGCAAAGTCAGTCAAAGTAAAGCCTTTAGACACAATATAAGGAGTTTACTCTCTCCACAAATGAACCCAAAATAAAAAGAGAAGAGAAGAGAAGAAAAGAAAAGAAACAACCATGGCGCTATTAGGTAAACAATTTCCCAAAAGCAATCCCCTATTACATCCTCATTGCTCCTTAATGAGGTTTTCAAGTAACTTCCAAAGAGAGATAATAAACTGCCAGACAATCTTAGAAGGTACAGGAAAGGGTAAAGGAAGTGACAGTTACATTCCACATCAATCAAAATCCATGCTTTTATCCTTACAATGTAAAATTAAAGTAAATTTCACTTTTAGTCCTCGATTATTGTGCCATCGCCACATTTTGTCCTACTCTTTTAATTTTGCACATTATATCCTGACTTTCATTTGCTTTGCCACATTTAGTCCTTTTAAATTTTTGTCATTCTACCATTCAATAATTATGGCTAACATGTAATTTTATCATTCAATTAAAAGAATTTAAATGAGAGGTTGAAAAATTACATGTTGGGCAAAGACGCTTTAATGAAAAAATTACATGTTAGCCCTTTTTATTAAAGGGTGGAATGACAAATTTAAACAGAAGACTAATTGTGGCAAATGAATAAAAGTCAAGGATGTAATGAGGTAAATTAAAACAGTAGCACTAAATATGGCAATGCCATAGTCGATGACTAAAAGTGGAGTTTGCTCTAAAAATTATTTAACTCACCAGAAGAACGCCTCGGGGTGGGCGTGCACCAAGTCGTATATACCTGTCAGGATTCCTGAGAAATTCCTGAGAAACAGATAAGAAAATCCATCAAATTAATAAGTGATGATCATATAAACAGAATACTAATCAAGGACACATTTGCACAGGAAATCTGTGAAGAGTCAAACATACCACTATTTCTTCTAGCTCCTCCTTGGCTTCATCAACACCTGCAACATCAGCAAATGTGACAGTTTCACCTTGCTCGGACACTTTCGCTCCATTAGAACCCCCAGATTTACGATTCCTGAGCTGGCCAGCTGTATGCTGAAAATATGGTGAACTAAAATACTCAAAGTCTCAAACCAATTGCAAAAGTTTGTAGCTAATAAATGAAGAAGAGTTATGGTATATACCTGAAAAAAGTTCAAAGGGAACCGATGTAAAAGAACAGCTAGGACAACAACGTGGAAAAGAGCAAACTGGAAACAGATAAAAAGATCACATTTTGCACTATCAAATCAAATAGACAAAAAGCTTAAGACAAAATGATTTCCAATAAAGCATAAAACTCTTCATCCAAACTAATGCTTCACATTCCTTATGAAAGTCCCAGCACTGAACAGAATAACGGCAAACAACCACATTATGAAATTTAAATATATATAAATAAATGGATTTTTCTCAAATACCTTTTCCTCCCATACCTCTTTCTAAAAATGGAAACAGTAGAGGTATTTTGATCATATCAACAGAGTTGGGAAAAGAAGGGAAAAAAGGGAACATGTGACCGAAATCCCCCCCTGCCCCCTGTTTCCACTTTTGGCAAAAAAGGCATTGGAGTAAAAGACATTAGAGAAGCTCCCTTAAATAAATACATACAAACCTTTCATCCATGCAAAAGCTTCAAGCTACTTATGTAAAGTTCCAGTTCAAAAGAGAAAAGGGCAAAAACTAAAATATTAATACACACTCACACTCACATTAAGAGCTAGACTAGCTAGTACCTAACACTCCAGCCTCCAGGCAACAATTTAACAGAAAAGTTAATCTCAGACTCATTGTCAATTAATCATTACATAGAACCTGGCCAAAAGAAAGGGCTAAGATAGGGAATTGCAAATAATAGTAGGAAGTTGAGCTGGTTATTTTATGTAGAAACTTTAATAGCAAAAGACAATTAGAAGCAGTGCCAATTGTCTTACTTAGAACATTGATAAGTGCATAGACAACACACTTATGCATGCACTTATAGGTTTATTTTAGTGTTTGTCTTACATTTTAGTGTGTTTTCTGATTGCTTTTGAATGCCTTGATAATTTTCATGAGCTAATGCGTGTTTTCAATGTTTTTTGGTGATTAAGGTGCCACATTTGGATGACTTTTGGAGCTAAGGCTACAACACTCTTTGATGAGTCTAAAATTGGTGGTTTGAATGGTCTTGAACATATAGGTAAATCATTTCAAAAACGGAACAAAAGAGTGAGAAGTTACAATTCTCGCATAAAATGACTACTGCTCGGTATTTTGATCATATTTCTATGCAGGAAGATCCAATTGAAGTGATTCCAATGCCATTGGATACCCAACTCAAAGAGTTACAACTTCTATGAACACACAAAGACTAAGTATGATGTTATCAAGGTAATAAATAGCTTGAAAAGAAGAGTTACAGTGTAGAGGACCCTTGCTGCAGTTAGATAGATTCAAAGAGCCACTTTGCCTCACTGTAGTGAGAATGCCCAAACCTAGATGCAGAATTCTTGTTGGGGTGAGAATGGTTTCAGCAATTTTAAAAAAAATTCCCAACTCATCCATGGATGAAGCTACAAGATTGACATTGCATTGTTGGAGAAGAAAACACACCAAAATGCTTCAAATTTGGTCTTCCATCATCTTAAGCATCACAAACGTGAAGAAGAAGAGGAGGATAGCATGGCAACGAGGGTTCCAATCTTGGAGTTTTCTATTTCTCTCTCTTTCCATATGTTATATTTGAGATGAATAATTTGAAATTTTGTGATTTCTTTATCATTATGAGTGGCTAAACTTTAATAGGGAATTGAATTCATAGTGATGTTTATTTATGTAGCTTGTTCTTAATTTGTGAAACTTCATTCTTTCTATTTGTTTTAGTGTTGTGTTTGTGTGATTTAATGTATAAGTACATAGAACCCAATTGTTATACCATGGAGGCATGGACCATGGTTCATCTTGTGGATCCTGGTCCAAAACGACATTCAGATTATGTACTTGTTAACATATTATGTACCTTTAGTTAATAAATTATGTACCTATTATAATTAACATATTATGTGCCTTCATTTATTTACAGGGTCCACAATCACAATGCAAGGTGAACCCTAGTCCATGGTATAATTTGCCCACAAAACCTTGGCCAAGTTGTATGTGATTCTTGCATGTTATATTGTTATTTGACTACAAGAGTGGTATATAACATAGGCACCACAAACAGACTTTGAAGGCACACTATGAGAGTGGGTGATTATCTAGGGGATTTTTATATTGCTAGAGTTTAAAGGGTTAAATTGTGTAAGGCACTATAGGAGTAGGATTTGCATGATTTAATGAATAAATGTGACCATGGGAGTAGCAATAATAATAAAAATCCATTTTCCACACTTAGGAATTGAAGTATTAGAATCTCAATATTTAGTGGAGCTACCAAATAAACCTCTCACTTGAATTCAATCTATCTCTTTCTTGTTTACTTAATTGCTTGATTATTTAGTTTCTAATTAATTGAATCCCTCAATTACATAGGACTAAATATAATAGGCTTATATTAACTAGTGTTTGATTTAACCAATCCTGATATCATTACCTACGGGTTTGACAGTTGACACCCTACTACCCTAGGCTCACCTTAGGAATTAATTCTAAACTACTACAAGTCTACAACTAAATGCACATGTAGGTGCTTGTCAAACATTTTCAGCAAACCATTCCATATAGAGAGATAGATATTACAGGAAAGTTGAACCAATTTATTCCAGATACAAAAGTTCGTAACAAATGAATGTTGACAATGCATCTAACATTCAAATTCAGTGGCAAATAATCACTTCACATACAATGCACAGAAACAAGAAGGAAGAAAAAAACTAAAATGATTCACAAACAACCACACTGTCAGAATGCACTAAGGATCTTAACCAGACTCTGTAGGTGAGCCCTAACCAATTAAGTTGTTACTTCTAGTAAAACAAAGATTCTATAGTGAAAAGTAAACAAGAAAAGGAAATATCCTTCAGAAACTCCAATTTATGGTTAATTTGAGAACCCTACAGAAAGAAACTACATAGGTAGGATCTCATGCTTGGTTTCAGATTCTTTGTCCAATTTATATCATATTGGACATAAAGGATAAATTGCTTGGTACTTTACAAGTTCTGTCAGTCAAGCATACTGTCTAAGTGTCCATCTAAATAATACAATCAAAGATCCTAAGTAGAAGCTATAAGCAAGAGAGCACTCAACTTTACAGATAAAAGCAGTCCCGGATGCATTAATGTGAAAGTAATTTTCTTAAAAAGTTGACAGCCAAGAATGTTACCAGTGCTGAGTGCAAGAACCAGCCTGACCGCTTATCCGGTGATCCAAACTCCACATTGTTCTCCAGCATCTTCTCATAAGGAGTCTTGATATCACCGGGCCTTGTTGTGGTGTACACAATCCTCTTGGTGGGATTCACGTTCCTTAACGACCACTCAGACTCCTGCAGCTTACTGCTTCCACTCCCAGACTCACTCTCCACCACACCACTCATCACTTCATTCTTCAACTTGAACATGATGTGGAATTCATCAACCTCTACCTTCTGAACCTGATTTGTGTTTACCTTCCTCAAGAACTCACTGTACGGAACGCTCAAAAATGTAACCGGAGCCATGGGTTCTGACCCAGGCAATGGAATTCCTGGACCAAGCAATCTCATCACGAGCATAACTATCCCCAATTGCAATAACACTCCCACTTCCTGTGCTTGAACTATGGGTTGCCACTGCCATTTTGACCACCACCAGTCCCCTTTCCCTTGACTTTCTTTCCCAGAGGAACCCGAACTTGAACCCGAGCCAGGCCCCGAAACCGGAGAAGTATTACTTTCCGTCGTAGTAGCTTCGTTTGTATCGTTGGAATCAGTGCCTTGTTCACAAGAACTGTTTGCCCTAACTCTAATCTCCCTATCTCTTAGATATCTGTTCTTCGAAAGTTCCCACTGACGATAATTCACCGAAACCCTAGGTGGAGCTCCGGTCGGCGTAGTATTAACAATCAAACGACTCGAATTCCCCTGTAAAAGCCAACACCGATTACAGCACCCAACGCTCTGCCTGTAAACATACTTGGGATTAAAGTGCCAATTTAACGATATTTGGGAGTGAATTATGGGCGGGAGACCTTCTACGGCTGCCATTTCAGATGGAGAAAACAGAGAAAAAAAAAAGCAAAAAATCGGAGTAGGATAAGAAGTCGTGAATTTTACATATACAGAAGAAGGGATTGAAGAAGAGCAGAGAAATCAGATATGGAGGTCGGGGTTGCCCGGTTTGGTAACCATTGACCGTTAAATAACGCCTAGCAGCTGCAGCGCGTTATCCAATTTTTGGCAAAGACTACAGAACAGGGCATAAGGCATTCCTTGTGTTGTTACGAAAACAAATTACTTAATAATTCTGGTAATGGAACATGGAACATGGAACATCGTGCGCAATTACGCATCCTCTCTTGTAACGACAAGATCAACATAAGATTGTTGCTTATCCAACAAACCAAATATTAAACTCATGATTTTTTTATTTTTTTATTTTACCGAAGACACTATTACAATGTAATATAAAGTGTGTATATACTTTTTCAACTTATTAAAGCACAAAGATTAAACTTAAGTTTTTGGGTCACACTTGTGTGAGACCGTCTCACGGATCCTTATTCGTGAGACGGGTCGGATCGGGTCAAAGCACCATGCAAATGTCATACTTATATGTGCAAATATTATACTTATATGCTCAAATATAACACTAATCAAGAATATAATTTTTGTTACTTATAAGAGAAAAAGTATCATGGTAAAACGGTCTCACACAAGTTTTTGCCATTTTATTTATTTGTAAACATAAATTAGTTTTGATTTATTCCATTTAGCCAAAGTAGTATGTAAAAATAGAGAAAGACAATTAATAAGTCTAAGGTTACAAGTTTGGCTCCCCGCGAAAATTGGTTAGCAGTAATTATACTCTTCATCTCTAAGTTAAAGTATAATTGCAGGATTCATTCATACTTGTTGGTCAGGCTCATTTTTCAACCCTAAGTTATAATTGATATTATAAATTTTGTCTTTTTTCTAACAAAATATTATGAACGAAATTTGCAATGACATTTATAGTTTAAGGACTAAAAATGAGCATAACCTATAAGAAAAGGATGAAATCTGAAACGTCAATTATAACTTAAAGGACAAAAAGTGATCACAATCAACAAGTAGGAACGGATCCTACATTTACTATATAACTAAGGTACGAAAAGTGCAATGTTTCCCTTCTTAATGTAGATTTATCAACAAGAAAAAAAAAACTTTATAAAAAGAATTAGCGTGGCAAATTATACGGTAAATCATAGTCCACATTGCAATGTGAACCATAAATAAATGTTCACTTTTAATATACTGAAAGTATATTATTTGTATGCTGAAGATTTATTATTTGATAATATATCAATGTACGTTTCGTACTTAAATATATATCTTTAAAAATAAATCTTTAATATATTTAAAATCTACCTTATGTTAGTGTCCATCTTATGTAAGTATGTAACTTCCGTACTTAAATATTGAATAAGGTAATGTCCATCTTATGTGGGGTTGTTATGCCGTGGACCCAGGTCCACCTTACAAGGTGGACATGGGTCTACATTCACATATATTATACTCTATATTCACAATTTGTAAACTTTACATTCACACATTACAGGATTATATGTTTAGTAACTATATTACCACTGTTATGCATTCACACATTCAAAACTCTATATTCACAGGTCCTATACTCCACATTCACAACTTGAGAACTCCACATTCACACATTATAGGGCTACAAGTTGCTAGAACTTCTTAACTCTATTACAGATTCACACATGCATAACTCTACATTCATGATTTCTATACTCCATATTCACAATTTGAAACATCCACATTCACACATTTCTGGGCAACTTTACATTCACACAATCATAAATCTACATTCACGATTTCTATACTCTACATTTACACTTTGAAACCTCTACATTCACACATTTTTGGACAATTTTATATTCAACAATATGTTTACTAATTTAAAAAAAAAAAAAGAAAGACAAAAACGACGTAATTTTGGACCCAGGTCCACCTTGCAAGGTGGACCTGGGTCCATAGCATAATTTGCCTCTTATGTGACTTCCGTACTTAAATATTGAATCAGAGCATACAGATACTAAAGTGCCACCAAAATGGTAGCCCAAAAGTATACGAGAAAGTAAATAACACATAGGTAAATTATTGTGGGATCGTTATACCGTGGACCCTGGTCCAAAACGAGCCGCACGTATGCGGCATATTACAAGTTTTTTTTAAAAAAAAAAGTTAAAATATAATTGTAATTTGAACAACAACAAAAACAGTGACGAAGAAGCAAGAACAAAAAACATACAAGTTCATCAGATCACAAAAATACACACAGAACATGAATACACAGAACATTTGCCTAGAATACACAAAACATTTACCTAGAATACACAGAACGTTTGTCTAGAATACACAGAATATTTGACACAAAATACACATAACTCATCTTCCTAACATTCGAATGCACAAACACATCAAAACTTGTTTTAATAACATGAATACACAGAACGGTTGCATAGAATACACAAAATACACATAATTCATCCTCCTAAACATTCGAATGCACAAACACATCACAACCTGTGTTACTAACATGAATACACAAAACGATTGCCTAGAATACACAAAACTCATCTCCTAACATTTTGGTACGGGGTGCACAATGCATAATGCATTGTGCACCATGGTTTACGATATAAATTGCCATTATTGTGTAGAACACGGTTTAAAATTATATTATTTTTATGTATAAAAGAAAAATCAGTGTTCTGTCTGCATGTTAGAATAATAAACATTTTAGAGTAAAATAATGTATTTTATATCTTAGAATAATGAAATTTATGTGTTTTTAGACCGTGATCCACACAGATGTGTAGATTCCAGTCCACGCAATAATGATTGGTAAATTATTGTATGGACCACAGTCCAAAATATCATCGTGAATATTATGAGTAAAAATAATGTACATTATATTTTAAAATAATATACATTACGTGTTAGAATAATGTAGATTATGTGTTAAATAATGTACAATATGTGCTAGAATAATGAACATCTTAGCTAATGTAATATATATTATGTTTTACAATAATGTACATTATACTTTAGAATAATGTACATTATGTTTTAAAATAATATACATTATGAATTATTGTTGCAGCTGGGCGCGTGAAAAAATGAAACTAAACAAAACGACGTTATTTTCAGAACGTGGTCCACACAGCTGTATGGACCATGGTTCACGCAATAACCATGGTTAATGATTGGTGGGGTGAGTTTTTGGCCCAAAGATTCTGGTTACAAAGCAATTCCATAATATCTAAACAATCAACAAGTCCGTTTGGCAATCAGAATACTTTAAACGCCAATTGCCAACCAGCCCAAATAAGAGTTCCCTGGTCTAGCAAGCACATTCAAATGGGATCCAATGGGCCCAAAATAAATTATTCTGCGAACTGATAAATTTTACTGTGGACCATGGTCCATTTAGCGGTAAATTATACCATGAATCAGAGTCTACCTTGCATTGTAGATCCTGGTCCAAAAATAACCTTCAGATTCAGTATTTATAGTTGACGCATTCTGTATTTGTAGACTGTAGTTGACAGTTTCTGTATGTATAGCTATCATATTATGTGTCAGCAATTATCAAGTTATTTATTTACATGTACAAAAATTATTAACTGTAGGTACAAAATGTATTAACTGAAGGTACAAAATTTTTGTATCAGGATTCACAATGCAATATGAACCTTGGTCCATGATATAATTGCCATGTAGTAGTGTAGACTATGGACTAAGTATTATTCTAATTACACTTTCATTTGATAATATTGCTATGTTTTTTAGTTTCATTTTTTTTTACACCCAAGTTTTATTAACCAATATCAAAGTATCATTTTAATTCTATTACAGTTTCATTTGACAACATACATTATTACATGAGCTCTATGTTTTAGTTTCATTTTTCACGCACACTGGTTTAACTATACTCTAGGTTCATTTGCCAATATATGTTATTGTATGGACTCTAAATTTTAGTTTCATTTTTCACACACTAGTTTCATTATAGTAACACTAAAGTATCATTTTAATTATACTACAATTTCATTTGAACATATACGTTATTGAATGAGCTCTGTTTTTTAGTTTCATTATACCAACACTAAATTAAAGTATCATTTTAATTCTACTATTCATTTGACAACCATGGTCCACACAATGATGTGTTGACCATGGTCCCATATGCTGTCGACTAGGGTCCCTTGTCACAAAAAAAAAAAAAAACCCCTTAAAAATGTCAAATCTATACTATATATAAAAACAATTTCCTCCTCCCAAATTTTCCCCCCAAAACTTAGGGGTATTTTGGTAAAATCATTTATTTTATTTATTTATTATTTTATTAATTATCCATCCTATAATATTACTATGGTAATATATGATAATGATAATATGGTAATATTGTTAATATTAATGGGTGATGGGTGATTGGTGATATATAATTGATAATTGATAATTGATAATATGGTATATGGTATTATTCTTAATATTAATATATTAATATATAATATATTAATATATACTAATATTAATTAATTAATTGGTGATTGGTGATTAGTGATATGGTAATATTATTATATATTAATATTAATTAATATATATATATATATATATATATATATATATATATATATATATATNATATATATTAATTAATTAATTGGTGATTGGTGATTAGTGATATGGTAATATTGTTATATATTAATATTAATATTTATATAGATTGATATTGATATTAATTAATTAATTGGTGATTGGTGATTAGTGATATGATAATCTATATCTATATATCTATATATATTTATATAATTGACATGTAATTAACTATATTAGAATGAAAAAATTATATAATATTGTAGTAAAATTTTTACATGTCAATCATCTATATTTACATAAAATTAAAATTAATTATACTTTCCTTTTGAAAAATCTTCCATATTATGTTTATCCTCCACTATATAATGATGAGAAATGACTCTTCTCTCATAACATACCAATATCTGTGCTCTCACTATTAGTTAGAGATCTATAATCTGTAATTCTACGAAGTCGAAGATCGAACTTTAACATGCGTAGAATTGTTATGGTATGCGGTATGATTTAATTTTTAGTTGATTCATTCTGCATGTTGGAGATCCTTATGGTGTAGTCTGCATTCCATAGAGTATTTTGTAGTACTGTGATTTAGCTTGATTTTAACAGTTCAATATGCTTTAATTTTTGCTGATAAGGTTTCAAGTAGCTAGGTCAATTTTGCCATGGGCGTATCACGTATGTAAAATTACAATTTTCAGAGTGATTGTAGTGAACAATCAAATGTTTTCTATAATTATATGTTTTAATCACATTACTTTGATTGGTAATTTCTAATGGAAAAACATTGTATTGTAACTTTGTATTACAAGATTTTGAATGATAATACCTTATTTAACTATCCATCTTTTTAGTTGTACTGTGCAAAATAACTAGCAATCTACGGATGCTCATCTATATATTGTAGAATTTGCAATCTTGATCTTCCCCATTTACGGATGCTTATGTAATTTGGTAAAAATGGTGGTTACTATACTTGAATAAATCCTCAATTATTCATTCCAATTGTTCGTTTTACCATTCCAATTCTTCATTTTATAAAAAATGGTGCATTGGAAGCTAAACATGGGTCATTGTACCATTGATTGTTGATTCCAATTATTATTAATCTTTATCATTAATTGCACAATACTAATTCACACTTATTAGTTAAAAAATGGTGATTACTATACTTGAATAAATGACATAATAATATTAAATTTTGTAACCTCGATTTAAAATCTATTATGTTAATAATAATAATAATAATAATAATAATAATACTCTGTAGTAATAATAATCTAAAATTCTTAATATAATTTTCCTAATAATAATAATAATATAATAATAATAATCCATAACTCTTAATATAAGTTTGTAACAAAATTTTCCTATTAAATCTGTTTATAAAGGTAATTATAAATATAGAATTGAGAAATTCCTATGATATTTTATTTAATTGATATTATTCCTAATATATTTTATCTAAAAGGCTTCCTTCCTTTTTTATAACATTGTTCCATATGTTAATCCGTTTAATATGCTAATCTATATAGGTAATTACCATATACTATTTACCATCTAAATAATCCGTGGTAATTACACTATATTTAACATCTAAATTTATTATGGTCATTAAACATAGAGATTTCATTCTTACGATAATTTTATATATTTTTACTTCAGATAATGTCAATTACCTGTGCATTTCATTTGATTACTTTTGAATAAAATCTTAAAAATTATGACAACTAATGAATTAATATTGTTGTTCGTAATATAAATTTTATCAAATCAGTTAACGAAATTGATAATACACATATTACATCCATAATTAGTGGAGATTAACAAAATTATGATAATTATTTCAATTCCAGTATTATTATGCTAATTCACATATTATTACGTCCATACAATTATGTAAATTATTTCAATTCACAGATTATTACACATATAAAATTTTGCTAATGGTTACTTTGGAATAAAATCTTAATACTTATGGTCATTGAGAAATTAGTTCAAACATTATACTTTTATTAAACGGTTTTTTATACTTGCCGTAATTTTATCTAATCAATTAAAGAAATTAATGGTACACATATTACGGACATAATTAAAGAAAATTAAACATACACATATATATTACGGATAAAATTAAAGAAAATTAAACATACACATATTACGTCCATAATTAAACGAAATTAAAATATACATTATTTTTTAATTATAATATATACTCCTTAATTACCATACTTATTCATAATACATGGACGTCATAATTAGCATAATATTAATCTATACTATATATAAAAACATAAGAATAGTAAAGGCATATTTTAAATTTTAAACAATAGTAAAGGTAAATTAAAAATAGAATGAAAATATTTCAATAATAATATTCTACATCATTAATTAAAAATAGAACAGAAATTAGGTAAAAATACCAGTGGATCTATTATTCTAATTGACTAAATAACTAAAAATAAAAAAAAATCGACTAAAAATGAATCTGATGTTACTAATTGATTAAATATATAAAAGGAAATGAATATTAATAATTGACTGTAAATAAAAAAAATATCCATAATTAACTAAAATGAAAAAGAAAATGGTCATATCATTGCAATTTAATTAAAAAAGGAAAACATTCTACATCATAAATAATAAAGGCATATTATAAACAATATTAGAGATAAATTAAAAAAGGAACGGAAATTAAAAATGAAACGGAAATATTTCAATAATAATATTCTACATCATCAATTAAAAATGGAACGAAAATTAGGTAAATATTACTACGTAATTCTTTTCATTTTTCCTAGATAAGGTTGCCTGATATTAATTTACACATAACAATCGGCACTAATAATAAAAAAAAATTTAAAAAATAGAAGAACTGCCGGAGACGCCTGTTTTTTTTTTAAAATTATTATTATTATTATTATTATTTAATTATTTTAATTAAAATTATTTAAAAAGTTTATTTTAAAATTTGTAACCACCATGTCATCACAATTGTAGGTAAACAGGTCAATTTGGACTTCTTTTTTTTTTTGAAAAGATGTCAATTTGTACTTAATTGCATGAGTTTATATAGTTCAGGAATCCAATTGCATTCTTTTTGAGTTCGATGGCCTAATTACAGNTCTTGATCTTCCCCATTTACGGATGCTTATGTAATTTGGTAAAAATGGTGGTTACTATACTTGAATAAATCCTCAATTATTCATTCCAATTGTTCGTTTTACCATTCCAATTCTTCATTTTATAAAAAATGGTGCATTGGAAGCTAAACATGGGTCATTGTACCATTGATTGTTGATTCCAATTATTATTAATCTTTATCATTAATTGCACAATACTAATTCACACTTATTAGTTAAAAAATGGTGATTACTATACTTGAATAAATGACATAATAATATTAAATTTTGTAACCTCGATTTAAAATCTATTATGTTAATAATAATAATAATAATAATAATAATAATACTCTGTAGTAATAATAATCTAAAATTCTTAATATAATTTTCCTAATAATAATAATAATATAATAATAATAATCCATAACTCTTAATATAAGTTTGTAACAAAATTTTCCTATTAAATCTGTTTATAAAGGTAATTATAAATATAGAATTGAGAAATTCCTATGATATTTTATTTAATTGATATTATTCCTAATATATTTTATCTAAAAGGCTTCCTTCCTTTTTTATAACATTGTTCCATATGTTAATCCGTTTAATATGCTAATCTATATAGGTAATTACCATATACTATTTACCATCTAAATAATCCGTGGTAATTACACTATATTTAACATCTAAATTTATTATGGTCATTAAACATAGAGATTTCATTCTTACGATAATTTTATATATTTTTACTTCAGATAATGTCAATTACCTGTGCATTTCATTTGATTACTTTTGAATAAAATCTTAAAAATTATGACAACTAATGAATTAATATTGTTGTTCGTAATATAAATTTTATCAAATCAGTTAACGAAATTGATAATACACATATTACATCCATAATTAGTGGAGATTAACAAAATTATGATAATTATTTCAATTCCAGTATTATTATGCTAATTCACATATTATTACGTCCATACAATTATGTAAATTATTTCAATTCACAGATTATTACACATATAAAATTTTGCTAATGGTTACTTTGGAATAAAATCTTAATACTTATGGTCATTGAGAAATTAGTTCAAACATTATACTTTTATTAAACGGTTTTTTATACTTGCCGTAATTTTATCTAATCAATTAAAGAAATTAATGGTACACATATTACGGACATAATTAAAGAAAATTAAACATACACATATATATTACGGATAAAATTAAAGAAAATTAAACATACACATATTACGTCCATAATTAAACGAAATTAAAATATACATTATTTTTTAATTATAATATATACTCCTTAATTACCATACTTATTCATAATACATGGACGTCATAATTAGCATAATATTAATCTATACTATATATAAAAACATAAGAATAGTAAAGGCATATTTTAAATTTTAAACAATAGTAAAGGTAAATTAAAAATAGAATGAAAATATTTCAATAATAATATTCTACATCATTAATTAAAAATAGAACAGAAATTAGGTAAAAATACCAGTGGATCTATTATTCTAATTGACTAAATAACTAAAAATAAAAAAAAATCGACTAAAAATGAATCTGATGTTACTAATTGATTAAATATATAAAAGGAAATGAATATTAATAATTGACTGTAAATAAAAAAAATATCCATAATTAACTAAAATGAAAAAGAAAATGGTCATATCATTGCAATTTAATTAAAAAAGGAAAACATTCTACATCATAAATAATAAAGGCATATTATAAACAATATTAGAGATAAATTAAAAAAGGAACGGAAATTAAAAATGAAACGGAAATATTTCAATAATAATATTCTACATCATCAATTAAAAATGGAACGAAAATTAGGTAAATATTACTACGTAATTCTTTTCATTTTTCCTAGATAAGGTTGCCTGATATTAATTTACACATAACAATCGGCACTAATAATAAAAAAAAATTTAAAAAATAGAAGAACTGCCGGAGACGCCTGTTTTTTTTTTAAAATTATTATTATTATTATTATTATTTAATTATTTTAATTAAAATTATTTAAAAAGTTTATTTTAAAATTTGTAACCACCATGTCATCACAATTGTAGGTAAACAGGTCAATTTGGACTNGGAAATTAAAAATGAAACGGAAATATTTCAATAATAATATTCTACATCATCAATTAAAAATGGAACGAAAATTAGGTAAATATTACTACGTAATTCTTTTCATTTTTCCTAGATAAGGTTGCCTGATATTAATTTACACATAACAATCGGCACTAATAATAAAAAAAAATTTAAAAAATAGAAGAACTGCCGGAGACGCCTGTTTTTTTTTTAAAATTATTATTATTATTATTATTATTTAATTATTTTAATTAAAATTATTTAAAAAGTTTATTTTAAAATTTGTAACCACCATGTCATCACAATTGTAGGTAAACAGGTCAATTTGGACTTCTTTTTTTTTTTGAAAAGATGTCAATTTGTACTTAATTGCATGAGTTTATATAGTTCAGGAATCCAATTGCATTCTTTTTGAGTTCGATGGCCTAATTACAGTTTTGTGTGTAGTTCAGTG
>NC_044922.1:21675103-21685774 GCF_003576645.1 Ipomoea triloba
CGGGTAATTGGACAATTATTTGTTCTAATTCAAAGGAAAACATCAGAAAACATAATCGATCCAATCAATTTCATCAATTGCGCTATATAATATTCGATGTTATAATATATATAATTGTATATTGATCCAAATATTCTTTAAATATTATAACAAATCCATTCCGTGCAACGCACGGGCGAAAATATTAGTTAGTATTTAAAAGCCTTAAATAATTAATTACACTTATAATTCTCACATTTTACACCTATTTACATCTATAAATACAATGGAAACGTAATTATGTTTAGGATCTTAATTCCTCCTTTCTGATGAGTCATCTTTAGAGCAATCGTCGTCTTCTCCATTTGCAGATTACGTTGACTTGCCTAGGTGGCATATTATCCGCGCAATGATGTTCTTACTAGGTGGCAATGACAAATTCAGATGGTTAGTTTATGATGATCTCCCAAGTGTGAATGATGTAGTTCTTCAATCCTTCATGTGAACTGGGACATTGAGGATCAGTTGTCAAGGTACTAAGCCATGCAATCAATGGCGAGCTGCACGAGTTGCACCAGTTCTGCACGAGTTGCACCAATTCTGCACGAGTTATTAATTACAATTATTATTGTAATTAAGCTAATAATTATACATATTATTATATATATTATTACTCATTTCTGAAATTAGTATATGAAATTAGTATACTATAATATTGTTAGCCAGTTTTTACTCCTTTTATTATTATGCTAATTAAGGAATTAAGGAATTAATTGAATAGATTTTTGTATATTGACTAATAACTATTATGGTAATCAAGCCAATAATTACACAAATTAGTATGCATATAGAGTAGCACAAATGAGTGATGGTGAGTATATGGGTGCGAAATGTTGTCCTAAGTGGATTGGGGGTTATGATACGTAATATACAACCACAAGCAACTAGGCACTAGCATAAAGAAATACACAAAAAGCTAAGCAAATGATAACGAGGTTGAGGCTACGGTAACTAAACAAAATAACACAAACACATATTAACAAGAGATAAACACGAAATAAATAAATAGGACTCAAGTTATGGGGCATTATCATCTAAATGCTTTAACAACCTATGGGATTAGGGAAAACAAATAACCAATGAATCAATCAGGAATGCACGTAGGAATCCTAGTCTGTAAGTCACTTATGTGAGCAAATTAATAAGGATTTGAACAAGGAATTGCTCCACTTTCATGGTGAATCAACTCCAAGTTCTTCAAGCATAATTAGCATCTTAAACCTCTAGTTTCCCCTATTTTCATAGAAGCAAATTGGATTTGTGCAAGGGGTGGCTTGAATTCAACACCCAACGCTCATTGAGGCAAGGAATCCTCCAAATACATATGCCAATGAATGTATACATCAATAATAAGCAAGATATAAACACAAATCCTTCACAAACACATGAACCCTAGGTTAGATTTTTTCCCCTTTTTGCAATAATCACAAATTAAGCATCAAGATAGATAATACAACTCTAACTCAAGTCCAAAAACTAACTACTCATCATGATTAAATAGCATAAAGAACACAAAAGTACAAGTAATAAACATAAATCTTGCAAAAGAAAGAGACAAGGGAAAAAAAGCTTCTCTATTGAAATAGATGGTAGAATATTGAAATCCAAGTGTTGAATCCTTGATTACAAGCTTCAAATATGTTTAAGAACCTAAATCTATGCCTAATATAACCTAAAAATATGAAATGAAGTGAAAGAAAATGACTAGGGGGTTCGAACGGGTTCAAAAATCGAATTAAAATGCTCAAAACAAGCATAAATACAAACATGGGGAATTGGAACAAAAATGCAGTGCACACTGCCTCGGGTTGGCACAGCCGTGCCCCAGACCGTGTACCTCCTGCAAGCAGAATTCTGTGCAGCTGCTTTGACTTCTAGGCTATTCTTCACCTCTGAAACCATTTCATTGGCCTTTGTACTGTGGTCTTCAACAAAGTTATAGCCCTTCAAGTTGACTTTTCAATGACTAAAAAATCACTTCATTTGAACATTCCTAGGCTGAGATATGGTCCAAATACTAAGACGTCGACGTGCAGTGCGAGAATTGCAACGCCTTGATCTTTTGCTTCTCTTTTGTTTTGGTTTGTCCAAATTAGCAACAACAATGAAAACACCACTCTTAGGCTTCCTTGGAAGTGTTGCATTCATCCCAATGAACAAGCACTCCGTCATATATCTCATCTAAAGTGTTTCCTCTAGACTCACCCTCTATCGAACTACCAAACGTGACAATCCTTATGATAATTGTATTTTTTTCCATGTTTTCACCCTATATATAAACCTATTTTGAATGATAAATACTTTGGTTTTATGCAAAATGTGCCTTAATTCATTTGTTTATATCCTTAGGTGCATAAATTGTTGAATTGAAGACAATGCATACCTTTCGGGGCATTTTGAATGAATCTCGCGCAAATGAGAGCCATGGTGAAGCTAAGAGGATGACTAAAATACTTCCAAAGGAGCCAAAGAGTGGCACTTGCAATAGATTTGATCACAAGACCAAAACAAGGGATCGGAAAAGTGGAGCAAAAGATCAAAGAATTGTAATTCCCGCTACCATGGCGACATCTCGGTAATCGGACCATATATCTTCCTAAGAATATCCAAATGAAATGATTCTTCAACCATTGGAAATAAGACTTCAAGAGCTACAACTCTTATGAAGACATCAAAGTGTAAATCGGAAGGGAAAAGGGTCAAAATCAGCCTACAAACTGGAGCAGTGTCGTAGAGTAATTCTTGACGCGTCGAGAGTTGGCAGAATGCCAGGTTTTGGGCACTGTAATGTTCCGACGCGTCGAGAAGTCGCAGATCTAAAATTTTTACTGCGCGGAATTGTCTGTTTTACCCCCATTCTCCACCCCACTATAAAAGCATCATTTCCTCTCAACCCTAGAAGTTTGGCTGCGGATTTAGGACAAAAGGAAGGAAGAAAAGGAAGCTCTCATCTTCTCAAGAGCTTAAAAGGAAAAATCATCACATCTTGGAGAAGAGAGATCAAAGAGAAGAGTTTGGAGGCATCATTTGGGATAATATCTTCCTCTCTTTTCTCTTTTAAGCTTTATTGTTTATTTGTTGTTGAAACTATCATAGCCATGAAGGGCTAAACTTTCCTTTGGGATTTTTGGGTTGAAGAGTGTTTATGAACTCATATGCCTTGTTCTTAATTTGCTTTAATGAAATTTCTATTTGGGTTTTAAATCTTGTGTTGCAATTGTGTTTTATTGTTGATGCTTGTAATTTTAGGCCTAAATTACTTGTTCATTGCTAAATTTGTATCTTGATGGAAGTTAGGTATGAATTAGAGCACACACAATTGCACTTAATTATTGTACCTTGGTAGATGACATATTTTGGTTCAGGGATTTTACCTAGATTGCTTGTTCTTGATTTATTATTGTGATTATCTCATGGGAGTGAGTATTCCAATTATCTTGTTGTGGATTAGAATTATGGGAGTAATCCTTCCCCTTTTTGATTGCAATCTCCCACACTAGTTTTTACCCAAATAATTATTGGCACTAGGTGACTAAACACTTTGACCCCCAAAAATTCCGCTCTTACTATCTTGAATCCGAAAATCCGTTTGCCTTATTTTATTTATTTTGTTTGCATATTTGTAGCTAATTATCCATTGTAAACGTTAGGAATAGCTTCTCATGAATGAATTAGTAGCTTGTGCTTGATACCCCGTTTCCCTGTGGATCGATAACCTCGGAATACTCAGGGTATTTGTTTGTTAAAATATGCTACGATCACTTTCCTCCTTGTTCAATCCTTTATTCTTCAATCTTTATCAATTCCTCATCCTCCTAGGTAGAATTATCACACTCATAAAACTCACTTTCACAAGAATAAAAAGATATGATATCACCCCCACTCCCCAAATCATTATCACAAAAATTCAAGGAATCACACTCCCATGAGCAAAAAGAAGCCTTATCACACTTATCAAGATTATCATTATAAATTCTAAAGTATTTTCAATAAGAGTTGGAGTGAAGGTATTTTCAAGAATAGAAGTGTAAGAAAAGTCAAGAATATTACCTTGTGCGGGTTTTTCATCATCCCACACAATCTCAATGTGATCATCATCGTCACTCTCAATCTCTCCCCCTTGTTGCGTTTCCAACTCAAGAGTTGAATCTTCTTGAAGCACCGGGGTGTCAAATTCTATCATTTCTTCTACACTCACCCCTTCGCAATCAATTCTTCTTTCAACCTCATCGACACTCCTTGGATTAGGTTCCATCATTAGGAGATCATCATCAAGTGGGCCATTAACCCGTGGTGACATTCTCTTCACGAACTCCTCAGTCATGGATAGCATCTTAGTCTCAATATCATCCAATGGAAGTCTTTCCTCCCTGAGGGTAACAAGATGTTTCTTCATTTCGCTTCTAATTTCATCCCTTAAGTTGATCGTGTCCTCCTTAGCCATTTGTATAAACATTTCTAGTTTCTCCTTTAAAATCTTAATCTCATCGTCGGCAGGCGAGAGGTAATCGCGAGATGGTCTTCTATATGGCAAAGGTTGGGTGAAATTTTGAGTAGAAGGTGGTGTTTCGTAATAATAACTAGCATTTTGTTCTTCAAAATTTTGTGGTGGGGGATGAATAGTAAATATTTGGGTAGGAATGGGAATACAAATTCCGCTCATGATTATAGTTTGATGGAGGGTCATAACAAGGTGGAAGTTTAACGTTTATAGGAGTTATGACCTTTAGTGCCGGTTCACAATTTGGATAAATCTCCTTCATAACTTGAACAAGTTGGTTGTTAATACTCTCTGGTATAAGACTCAATGATTCCTCTCCATCTTGGAATGTTGGTTTCTCAGTTCTCTCAAGATGAAGCATAGAGGATGTAGCATATGGATATGGTTCATAGATAGGATAAGATAAGGTATTCGGGTATGGTGAGTAGCTATGTAGTGGTGGTAGTGGATACATATAAGGATTTTGATAGTAATATGGGTGTTGTTCATAGGTTTGGGTGGAATATCTCTTCTATATTGTCTTCCATGGTATGGGTACCCATGGGAATACGTATAAGCACTTATTGGTAAGCTTCAATTGATTGTTGATAGACAATTTCTTGCGTAAAACTTGGCCAACAACAAATCTTTCGCAACTAAAAGTAGTTGCAAGTGAGTAATAAAATATGCAAAATGAATCAAACTCACTTTTCCAAACGAGTAACTAAAAATAAGAAAAATAAAACAAGTAAAAGAAAGCAATTCAAGAACTCTTAAAATTCTACTTCCTAGATGTCAAAACATAACTCAAAAACCGTTTGTCTTCCCTAACAACGGCGCCATTTTGAAGGTAGTGTGTTTGTGGTGAGGTGTATGTCGGGTATGGAATGTGTTAAAATGAAGAATCAAGACTCCCCGAGTGTCGGTCTCTCAAGGAAGGCAAGTTTGGAGTCGAGTTAATGTTGGCATTTAGGAGGTTGCAGGAAAAGAGTTATGTGAATGACTAAACTCAAAGCATTAATACAAGAGTTTAAGGTTTGAAATGGTGGGTTTTTAGAGAAGGTGAAGTGGGGCTCGTGGCTAGCATAAGCGGTCTACTATCTAATGGTTTTGCAAGCAAATGATTCGAATTCAACTTGGGAGTTCATGGCACTTCACCAAGTGGCGTCACACTTGGACTCTCATATCCTCATTCGGTTGGGGCATTTCATCGAACACCTTGTCTACCACTCCTCCCGGACCTCTTCCTTTCGGACTAAGGGCGGAGATGTGGATGAGTTGGACTCGTGAGAGGCCGCTATCGCGCACACACTCACTTTCACGGGGTTTGCTACCTAATGTGGCCACACTTAGGCACAAAGCATATGAAACATCAACCACACAAGTATCCAAATCCGAGAACATAAAGCTCACAATTTTTAAAGCAACTCTTCAACAATTCAACCACATAGCTAGTTTCGGGGCCACCAATCTCCTATCTAATCTAAGCAGACATTAAAATAAGGAAACAAGAAAAAGCAATAGAAGATTCAAAGGAAACAAAAACGAAATTGAAATAGATAGTGAAAAGAAGAGTTACCATCCATAGAGAATGGATTCTATTACATTTTTGCCTCCAATCTTCTACCCTTCAACCATTGTTTCTTCAATCTAATCTAAGGGAATGAAGTTTTTCCCCAAGAGGGGAGAAAACAAAGAGAAATTCAGATCTAAAAACTACTTTCTAGCTGCTAGGGTTTTCAACTTTCAGGAAAGAGGGGTTTAAATACGCAACATGGAGTCAAAAATCCCGAAATGGCCCCTGTGGCCTGATCACGCCACCTTCACATGTGAATGGAGGCGTAGATGGCTACTGGAAATGATCCACGCCTCCCACACACGTGTTGGCTGCGTGGACGGTTCCTGCTCGGCGGCTTCCTTGCTTTCCGCTCTGTTTTGGTCTCGAATCCCTTTTTAATTTGCGGAATTTAACTTCAAAACATTCTCTAAAGTTGGGTTAGAGGTTTTTGATCACATCTGAGTCTGAATGCACGAAATTGTTATAAATAGGTGGCAAACTTCCCTATTTTATCCTATTCTTGACCCTTAATTTAGACTATTCCTGGTGCTTATCAAAAGGCATTGGTAATCTAAAGAGGGCTGAAAGGTTACTCTATTTTTTCCATTAGTGTTAGTCGATTTTCCGGTAGTGTTGGCCTGCCGTTCGACCATTCCGTGGGAGATAAAACCAACAACATTACTATTTCATGAGGTATGGTACTCGAAATCAATAATGTACAGAATTATATACCAGAATACACAGAATCATATACCAGAATACACAGAATTTATGAATAGAATACACATAATTATTAGCTTAAGTATTATCTCTTCTGTTTCATGATGTATGGTATTAGAAATCAATAATGCACAGAATTACATACTAGAATACACAGAATCAATGAAAATGATACACAGAATATAAGCCTAAGCAGTATCTTTATGTTTTAATGAGGTATGGTATTGAAAATCAATAATGTACAGAATTATATACTAG
Source organism: Ipomoea triloba (assembly GCF_003576645.1). Taxonomy (NCBI): domain Eukaryota; kingdom Viridiplantae; phylum Streptophyta; class Magnoliopsida; order Solanales; family Convolvulaceae; genus Ipomoea; species Ipomoea triloba. The sequence continues at coordinate 21,682,159 of NC_044922.1, forward strand.
AATACACAGAATCATATACTACAATACTAGAATTTATGAATAGAATACACAAAATTATTAGTCTAAGTATTATCTCTGCTATTTCATGAAGTATGATATTGGAAATCAATAATGTACAGAATTACATACTAGAATACACAGAATCAATGAAAAAGATACACAGAATATAAACCTAAGTATTATCTCTTATTTTTCATGATGTATGATATTGGAAATCAATAATGTATAGAATTACATACTAGAATACATAAAATCAATGACTAGAATACACAGAATGTCACAACAGAATGCACATAATATCATCACAAAATACATAGAACTCAACTTATAAGTTAAGGCCCAACGGGAAACGGAAAAGTCGTTAACTAAAAGAACTAACACGACGTCATTTTGGATTGGGGTGCATAATGTATTGTGTACCTTGATCCACGATATAAATTGCTCCATTAGGCGCTTTAGCTTGAAATCCAGAGCCTGCATACTACCCCTATCGACTAGACTCAACCAAGTATCACGCACAACACCCAGAAATGAAGTATAGAAAGCCTATTTATATGTTTCATTGCCTGAAAATACAATAGTAGCCATTGGATTGAATTTGATTCTCATGCACTTTCCATGGTTTTCCTTGTTTTTTTTAAAAGCCTATTTAATAGTTTTCCAATGAAAAAAATGGCACTTTTTCTCTCTGAGTTATATGTATATAGCACATTTTCTCCCTGAGTTATTAAAGTGATTATTTTTACCTTTGTGATATTAATTGACATTTTTGTCATTAAAAATAACTATTTCATTCATTTTTCTTCTCTAACAAATTATTGCTTATATGTATGGATGATCACGATTCAGTTCGAACCTAACCGGACACTGTAGCAATCATACCGAAATAGTATGAACGGTTCTGTTTACGATTCAGAATCGAAAAATTAAAATAAAATAAAATAATTGTTGAACTGTGAACCGGAACTGAACCGCAGTCATATATTGTGAAAATGATCAAACACTTATTTTGATAAATCGGTTTGGTGCGGTTTCAATTTCGATTTTGAACCGCCATAGAGTTGTGTTCAAAGCATGTTGTTCTAGTTCGCCGAATGGCTATAGTTTGAGTGCTCAAGCTATAGTTCCGTTGATCCATTTTATCCTGGGAGATCGACAATACAATGCTCCTAGCACCCTCGGGAGGTACAGAATCGGTTTTAAGGACAATGTAGATATTACACGACTTGGATCCTTCGTTATTTCTTGGTACGTGGGATTAATTGTTAAAATTCAAATCACTTTATATATTGTTACATATATATATTGTTGTTGGTTTCAAACCAAGTTGTGGTGGGATTAATTTTTCTATAAAATTAAATCCTCGTGCTAGTTTCGTACTAGTAGTGTTTGAGATCATTTTTCCTTAAAATATATCTCATTATTTGTGTTATACATATATTTTGATTATATATATATGGGTTTTTCGAACTATATATATATATATATATATATATATATATATATATATATATGTATATATATATTCGAAATTATTTAAAATATAAAATAATATATGTATTTTCGTGTGTGTGTGTGTGTGTGTGTGTGTGTATATATGTGTGTGTGTGTGTGTGTATATTATTTTGTGTAAATTCGACTTATTCATCCCAACATAAAGTACAAATAAGTCATCGTACTATTTGAGAAACAACAATTAAGCCATCGAACTCGAAAAAAAAAGAAGAACAATTAAACTACTGAAACCGGAAAAAAAAAGCAATTAACATTTTTAACAGGTTAACTTCATGTTAAAGTACAAATAAACCATTGAACTATCTGGGAAACATCAATTAAGCCATCGAACTCAAATAACTCCTAGATAAGTCACTTTTTAACTTTTTTTTTTGTATGAGTTAATTTCATTTTTTACCATAGATTTATAGGTGAGTTAATACCACAAATGTTCCTCTGACTATTGGGGTAGTACTTCTTTTAGTCCTCGACTTTCAATTCGACCACAAATGGTCCTCTGACTTTCATTTTTGACCACAAATAGTCCTCTGTTAAAATTTCTGTTAAATAGGTGTTAAATCTAGGGGTAATATCGTCAAATTGATTAATATTATTATGATTAATTCTTTTTTAGAATTATATGACAACATAATTAATTTCAAACATTAATAAACATTAAGTTAATAAATATAAAAATAAAATGGACGTGAGAACTTATATAAATGAACAAATTAAATAAAAATCCATGATTAATGTTCGCAATTTGTACTTGATTAATTATATTAATTCAATGGTAGCAGCTTTCAGTTTTGTCCCAAACAAAATGTTTGATCGATTAATGAAAAGTGAAAATTATTAATCGACCATGTATGAACAACCATGAAAATGATGAAAGCAAGATTTTTTTAAAAAAATCTTCCATTTTAGTCTGTTGGTTAAATTAAAATAGATAGCTCTAATATTAAATCTTAATTTTGTACGCATAATTACGAGAATAAAGTGTATTGTCTTTTTATTTATGAGTATTTATATTTGTTAATTGTTTCAATTATGCTTGTTGGTGAAAAATTATAAACATTTTTATTTTATGAACATTATATATATCAATTTGACGATAATACCCCTAGATTTAACACCTATTTAACAGAAATTTTAACAAAAAGGACTATTTGTGGTCAAAAATGAAAGTCAGAGGACCATTTGTGGTCGAATTGAAAGTCGAGTACTAAAAGGAGTACTACCCCAATAGTCAGAGGACCATTTGTGGTATTAACTCTTTATAGGTGATAATCCACTTTTAGTCAATTAAGCCATCGAACTCAAATAACTCTCAAATAAGCTACTTTTGTTTTTACCTTTTTTGTTTGTATGAGTTAATTTCATTTTTTGCCCTAAATTTATATGTGATAGTCCACTTTTAGTCATTTTTTATTAGAGCATTCTTATTATTTATTTATTTTACTTTTTTATGAGTTATGACCAAGCATTTATTTAATCAAAAAAAAAATAAAAAAAAAGTATTAATTCGCCCCTGGGCGAATTAGTTCGTTGGGGACTTTTAATTTTTTTTTTCATTTGATTAAATAAATGCTTAAGCCATAACTCATAAAAAAGTAGAAAATAAAAAAAAATGAATAAGAATGTTCAGATAAAAAAGGACTAAAAGTGCATTGTCACCTATAAATCTAGGACAAAAAATGGAATCAACTCATAAAAAAAAAGTAAAAGAAGTGGCTTATTTGGGAGTTATTTGAGTTCGATGGCTTAATTGATGTTTCTCAGGTAATTCAGTGGCTTATTTGTACTTTAACTTGAAGTTAACTTGTTAAAAATGTTAATGGTTCTATTCCTCTAATTACTCTTTTTTTCTGGATTCATTGACTTATTTGGGGGTTTCGATGACTTAATTATTATTTTCCAAATAGTACAATGACTCATTTGTACTTTATCCCTATTTTATACAGAGGTTTAGATGTGGATTTGGTAATTTCTTAGTACTGGTTTTGATTAGTGTATTGTATTTATTATTATAATTATAAGTTTTTATTTTTATTTTTTAGTATCACTCAGCAGGGTGTTCGGCTAGGGATGTCAACGGGGCGGGGCGGGGGCGGGGGGGGGG
>NC_044922.1:21685865-21705160 GCF_003576645.1 Ipomoea triloba
GGGGGGGGGGGGGGGGGGGGGGGGGGGAATGGGGTCCCCGTCCCCGCCCCGTTCCCCGGCGGGGAATTCCCCATCCCCGTCCATGCGGGGATTTTTCGAGGACGGGGAATCCCCGTGGGGATTTTTTTAAATTATGTAAATTTTAAAAAAAACTAATATTATAAAAAAGAAACTAAGCATTGAATCCTTAAACAAAGTCCAAATTCAACATACATAAATCAATAAAATTAAAATATCCAAACTCTAAAATTACTATAAATATCCAAAGTTTCAAACTTTCAAACAAAAATACATAATCATAAAATGCCCAAACACTTTAAATTGTTTCAAACTCCTTCAAAGTCCAAAGTCCAAATATAAGTACATAACAAAACAAATGAACTTCTAGGATTTTATATTTAAACGTTTTCTCTCTAGCGATAATCTAGGGTTCTTTCTTCTCCTAGGGTTTTGCTAGGGTTTTTCATTCTTCTTTCATATTTTCCTCCGGTAATTACCAGTTTTCGTCCGTATATTGCTTACGATGGCAGTGGAGGCTTCGTCTGAAGGTGTCGCAGGGCTAACTGCCCGGTGGGCTGACTAGGCTTTGGAGGAGGAGGAAGCGGCGTTTGAGCCGGTAGGAGTCGACGATGCTGTAGCAGTCACGACTGAGACGAGGTCCTGGGCAATTGTCGGTTGTTTCTTGACTACTAAGTTAGTTAAGATGGAATACATGCGCCAGGTAATGGCCTCGGTATGGCAACCAGTGAAGGGAGTGCAGGTTTCAGAGATACAGACCGGTTTGTTCCTCTTTGTGTTTTACCACGAGTCGGACTTGCTGCATGTTCTTCAAGAAGGACCATGGTCCTTTGAAAACGCTTCGTTGGTCTGTAGGCAGGTTTGTGATGGCGTTCTACCGGCGGACGTGGTCCTGGACACATTGGATATGTGGGTGCAGTTACACGATCTTCCCATGGGCTATACATCAGATACTGTTTTGGAGCAGCTCGGCAATCAAATTGGAACCTTTATCAAGTGTGATAATCGGTTCGCGGGAGCGCCTTGGAAGACATTCTACCGTATTCGGGTGGCGATTCCTGTTGATAAACCGTTGCGGAGACGCATGAGGTTGATGAAGAGGGACAAGACTACCTGTAGGATTTCTTTCAAGTATGAGAGACTTCATAACTTTTGTTTCTTCTGCGGTTTATTGGGACATTCTCATAAATTTTGTCTCAAGGCTAGGGAGGCGGCAATGCCGATTGAGCTTTATCCTTATGATGCATCTCTGCGTGTTGGTGGTGCGAGGGGTCCACGACCGGTTGGGGAAAGATGGCTAGTACCGGCGGAGGGACCTAGCCCGTCGCCGGCTGTGCCAGAAGTTGTTGCGGCAGACGTGAGTGCGGCTCGGGTTCCTGAGGCCGAACCTGTTGTGGTGGCAGTGTCGAAGAGAAGAAGGGAAGGGTCGAATGGTGGTACGAGGAGAATGGGAGGGGATGTGACCATGTTGGATGTCTCAAAAAACTTGCAGGTGGCGGGCACTGGTTCCTAGGCCCGCCAGTCATCATGAGTACCATAAGTTGGAACTATCGTGGCTTGGGCAATCCATGAACAGTTCGTGAAGTTGTGGACCTAGTGTCCCGTAAGAAGCCCGATTTTTTCTTCCTCATGGAAACTAAGGTGAGGAGGGCACATGCAGAGCGTTTACGTTTGAAGCTTGGTTTCGAAGGTTTGTTTTATGTCGAAGGTATGGGGCTGAGTGGTGGTCTAGCCTTGTTGTGGAGAAAGAATAATACGGCGAGGTTATTGAGTTTTTCAAGGAATCATGTTGATGTGGAGGTTACTATTTCTGGTTATGCACCGTGGCGGATGACTGGTTTTTATGGTTTTCCGGAGCGCAGCAGGAGGGCTAATTCGTGGGGTCTGTTACGATCCCTAGCTCCTAGGTCCTCCCTCCCTTGGGTGGTCCTTGGGGATTTTAATGATTTGCTCTTTCAGCATGAGAAGCGCGATGGAAATCCACACCCTGATGGCCTGCTTCGAGGTTTTGGGGAGGCAGTTGACGATTGTAAGTTGATGCAACTACCTATGTAGGGTTACCGTTTTACTTGGGAAAGGGGAAAAGGAACTCCAGATTGGATGGAGGAGAGGCTGGATAAAGTGCTCGCAGGAGATGATTGGTGCAGCTCTCTCCCAGATGCATCGGTCACGAATCTTCTAACCCGTTCATCATATCACTCTACTCTCTTTTTTAGCATTAAGGATACTCATGGAAGACGCAGAGGGTCGCGGCGGAGTTTTAAGTTTGAGATGTCATGGCTACTGGAGGAGGGGTGTAAGAGACAGGTTGAGGATGTCTGGCAGGAGGCTCGGGGTGGTGGTCTGCTTAATTGCCTTCATCGTTGTGGTGACAGACTCCAACGATGGGGTGGGGACTGTTTCCATCATTTTGGTGAGAAGTTGGCCATGTTGCGTCGCGAGCAGTTTCACTTGAGAAACCGTAGGGATCCTGCAGCACTCGTAGAATTCCGCCGGTTAGAGACGGAGATTTGTCGACTGGAGGCCCAGGAGGATGCTTTCTGGAAATAGAGAGCTAAGCAGCACTGGCTGAAGGGAGCTGATGCCAATACTAAATTCTTTCACAGGTATGCTTCTGCTCGTAAAAAGAAGAACTCTTTATTTCGATTAAAAAATGAGTCTGGTGAATGGGTGGAGGATGATGATTTGAAATCTGTGGTGATGCGCTATTTTGATGCTATATTTACTTCTGCTAATTCCACCCCTTTGGAGCACTTTGCGGCTTCTATATCTCCCCGTGTTACCCAGAGTCAGAATGATACTCTTCTCAGGCCTTTTGAGGCGAATGAGGTAAAGGCTGCTCTTTTTTCAATGTTCCCTGACAAAGCCCCAGGCCCTGATGGGATGAATCCGGGGTTTTTTCAGCATTTTTGGGATTTAGTTGGAGGGGATGTTTCATCTTTTGCTATTAATTGCCTGGATAGTTGTGCTTTCCCGAAGGGTCTCAATGATACTAATGTCGTGTTGATTCCCAAGAAGAGTAGTCCAGAGGAAGTGTCTGATCTTCGCCCCATTGCCCTGTGTAATGTGGTTTATAAGATCATGGCAAAGATGATTGCCAACAGGATGAAGCCCATGCTGGGTAATATCATCTCTGAATCTCAGAGCGCTTTTATTCCAGACAGACTCATTACAGATAATATCCTAATTGCTGCGGAGGTTGGCCATTTTTTGAACAGGAAACAGAATGGGGCTGTAGGGTGGGGTGCTCTCTAGCTTGACATGGCAAAAACCTATGACCGGATAGAGTGGCCGTTTCTCCAAATGATGCTCCTAGCTCTGGGCTTTGCGGAGGCCTGGGTGAATTTGATTATGCTCTGTGTTACGACGGTCTCTTATAATTTTCTGATTAACGGAGATCATGCAGGTCATGTGATTCCAACCCGGGGAATCAGACAGGGAGACCCTTTATCTCCATATTTGTTTATTATCTGTGCAGAAGGGTTGTCTTTGTTGTTACAGCAGGCTGAGTTACGGGGTTCCTTTCATGGTTGTAGCGTAGCTAGGGGAGCACCCCCGGTGTCTCATTTGTTTTTCGCATATGACAGTCTCTTGTTCTTTAAAGCTAATATTCATGAGGCAGGAGCTGTGAAACAATGTCTGAGTGAGTATGAGGCTATGTCTGGACAGGCTGTTAGTTATGCCAAATCTAGTGTATGCTTCAGTAGAAACACTTACCCGGCTGACAGGGAGGAGGTGGTGGCTGTTTTAGGGGTATCTCAGGCAGCTAACTTTGGAAGGTATTTGGGCTTGCCATCATTTGTTGGAAGAAATAAGAGGGCAGTATTTTCATATATTGAGGACAAGATTAAACAAAGAATTGGCTCGTGGAATAAGGGGCTGATTTCTCGGGCTGGGAAGGAAGTGCTGTTGAAAAGCGTGGCACAATCTATGCCAACCTTTTCAATGAGTGTTTTTATGCTCCCACATTCTGTATGTCAGTCTATTGAGAGAGTGATGAACCGCTATTGGTGGGGCTCAGGGGGTGATAGGAGTATACATTGGATGGCTTGGGACCAGTTGTGTGTTCCTAAAAAATATGGGGGACTAGGTTTCAAGGACCTAAGAGCTTTTAATTTGGCAATGTTAGGAAAACAAGCTTGGCGCTTCTTAACTAATCCCCAATCTTTGGTTGCAAGAATATATAAGGCCAGGTATTACCCCAAGACCACCTTTGTTGATGCAACCATAGGGGGATGTCCCAGCTTTTGTTGGCGCAGCATTATGGCAGCCCATGAACTGATTTGTTCTGGAGTTAGACGGAGGATTGGGAATGGAAATACAACTTTGATTTGGGGTCATCCCTGGCTCCCTGATGACCCAAGCCCAATGATTATGTCAGACATGCCACCATTATTAAACGGTTCTTTGGTTTCTGGTCTTGTGGACCCAGCTACTAATACATGGGATCAGTCTATCCTGCAGGACATTTTTCAGCCACATGACGTGGAACGTATTTTGAGCATCCCAATTAGCCCCGGGTATGAGGACTCTTGGTATTGGCACGGCAATCCGCGGGGTTGTTATACTGTTAAGGATGGCTATAGGCGCATTTGTGGTGAATTTCAGGATAATCCGGGTACTTTTGATAGGTGGTTATCTGTTTGGAAGCTTAAATCACCTCCCAAATGGAAAGACCTCCTATGGAGAGCCCTCACAAATGTGCTACCAACAACTACGAATTTATTGATAAAAAGAGTAGATGTCCAACCAACATGTCCAATGTGTGGATTAACCAATGAGAATGTCATGCACTCTTTAGTTTTGTGTGAATTCTCTAGTTTGGTTTGGCATGAAGCTGCTGTTGCTTTACCTACTTTGCATGGAAATGATTTCTCTGTGTGGTTCACTACTCTTTTGTCTATGCTTACTATTGAAGATCTCCTCATTGCAGTGGCCGTAATTTATTATATTTGGGATGCGCACAATTCGGCAGTTTGGAGACATTGCTTGCCGCGACCTTCCTCCGTATGGCGGCGAGTGTATGCAACACTTCACGCTTGGAGGCAGATTCACGACGCCCAGCAGCTGCAGCAGAATTTCCCGCCCTCTCATGCACAATCCTCAGCTAGAAACGCTGCTGCTTCATCCCAGCAACATGGAGGGCATTGGCGCTGCTACTTCGACGCAGGGTACCTGCCATCTTCACGGAGATCAACGGTCGGTGCGGTATTGTACACACCGGATGGCGAGTACGCTGCAGCCTTCAGTGGCCGAACTCATGGGTGTTTTTCTCCATTAATGGCGGAGGCGGTGGCGTGCAAAGAGGTCCTTTCATGGCTAAGAGACCGGGAGGTTGACCGAGTGGATCTTTATACTGACTGTGCCAACCTTCAGACGCTCATGGCATCTACACACCAAGATCTCTTTTCATATATTGCTTTTTCAATTGAAGCCTCACGGGCTATTATGTCGTCTTTTAATCATTGTTCGTTACATTTGGTCCCTAGGTCTGCTAACCTAGGGGCACATTCTCTTGCTTCTCAAGGCTATTCTCAGGCTGCTTTTGTGTTTTGGGATTATGTCCCACCTGACTCCGTTTCTGGTTTGATTTAATATACCTCATTGGTTGTTTTCAAAAAAAAAAAAAAAAAAAGAACTTCTAGGATTTTAACTTTTAATTTCTTATATACTTTGTATATAAATAATATATAATATATAATATATAATATAATATAATAATATACGGGGAATCGGAGACGGGGCGGGGAATACCCTCCCCGTCCCCGTCCCCGTTGCCCGCGGGGATTAGGAAATTTTCCCCAACCCCGCCCCCGTTCCCCGAAATAATTCCCCGAACCCGCCCCCATCGGGGCGGAGATCGGTTTTCCCCGTCGGGGGCGGGTTGAATTGCCATCCCTATGTTCGGCGTGTTCCATTGATATTCCACGGTTTATATATTTGAAAGGCATTTCCTTTTAATTTATATATTTCTTTTTCTTTTATATATTAGCTCAAGCCAAATTTGAAATACGGACTATTTGTTTTTGGTTTAACTTTAATAGGTGGTTGGGAGGAGGGAATCAGGAAGGAAAAGAATTTTAATAGGGTGGCAATCAAAGAGAATAAGGTAGGGATAAAGTACGAATTCAAATTGTTTGGTTGAGAGTAATAAAATTTTGGGAATAGGAAGCGACGAAGTGACTAAAATGTTTTTGTGTAATAATAATAATAATAATAATAATAATAATAATAAATGAAAAATTGTAAATTTCTTTATTTTTCCTTTGCAATTCCTGGGTGAATTGCAATTTCTTGGGGTAGGTATATGAATTGTAATTCAATGTTTGAGGGAATTGCAATTTCCTTCAATTAAACAATGTAATTGGTCATGAAATACATTGGAAAGGAATAATGTCTTGTTTGGTACGATGGAATTATAATTCCATTCCTACCAAACTCCATGGAATTTATATTTCATGGTTTGGGGGATTGGTGGAATTGTAATTCAACAATAAATTACTTTTCTGCACTTATTATTATTATACAATGACATTTTAATTTTTATTCACTTCTTAACTTTCAATTTCAGGCGTTTTATTCTTCCTACCAAATAATGTAATTTGAATTACCACCTTATTCTTTTCTTTTGGAATTACAATTTTTTTCCTCCAAATTTTCTCCTTCCAACCAAACACCCTGTAAAGTCAAATTGAAATATTAATTTTTTTTTTTTGAAAACATTGAAATATTAATTTTGGTTTCAATTTTATAAAATTCCAAACACTTTTGTCTTAAAATTAAATACTGAATAAAAAGATTGATTGAATATTGAATTGATTGCAACATTTGTGTTCATAAAACATTTGGACTTGAAACTTGAAAGAGGTACTTGATCCAATGCTATACTTTTTAACTACCTGTTCATTCTTCTTCAATTCACTGGAGTCTTCTTCAACTTTAAGAGGCGGAACAGCGTCTATATGGATTAGGGATTCCACTTGTATTTTCAAATTGGAGGAGGGGATCTATAGCTCATTGTTCATCCTATGTCTAGTGATCTGTTCATGGGTTCCACTTTAATTTTTTCTTTTCATCATAGCTGGTTTTAAGTCTATATATGCATGTCTACCCTGATCTTTATACTTTTTGAGAGAAGTTCTGATTCAACCTCAGCATGGAGGATCACCCATATTTAACTTGGATTGGGAGATATTCTTCTTATCAATTTGGACGTGGACTACATCTTTCAATAACATTATATTTTTTCAATAGTGCAAGTTTAATAGGCCAATTATGGCATTATATATATTTGTGACTTGTAAGGGAAGTAACAGTACTTTTGGTTGCTATGCCAATATTGACAGTGTATAGGCTATTTAGTTAGGGTCATACTTGTATGAGACTGTCTCACAGATTCTCATTCATGAGACGGGTCGGGTCGAAACAACATGCAAATGTCATACTTATATACTTAAATATAATACTAATTAGGAATACAATTTTTGTTAATTATAAAAGAAAAAGTAATACATTTTCCATAATAAGAAAAGTTGACGAGTGTTCCTTACTTATAAGGGAAAATATTATACTTTTAATGAAAAATCTAATAATTTTAAATTGAAATGTAAAAATATTGTATTTTTCTCTTAAAAGTATTACATTTACCCTAACAAGTAACAAAAATTTTATTCTTATTTAAAAAAAAAACAAAAATTTTATTCTTGATTAGTATTATATTTGAGCATATAAGTATGACATTTATGCGTATAAGTATTACATTTCCACCTTGATCCGACCTGACCCGACTCGTCTCACACAAGTTTTTGCCATTAAATTATGGTCCTCTCATTGCATCGTATCGGTTGCTGTTGAAAAATACACCATATGTTGCTAGAAGACAAGTGGTATGGTTATTCGACATTCAATCCAACTATGATTGGAAGTTAATTTCTACCTACGTGTTTTAATTTACATACGACACATATATGTATACTAGTTTTATACACGCATTGCGCGTATGGGTTAATGCCCAATGTTTATATTTAAATAAATATTTGAAAGTATATGAATGCAAGATTATATAGGAGAAGTTTATACATGGGTAATTGAATGTCGAATTTTTTTATTTAAATATCTAACTCAAAGTATATGAATCCAAGATAATATAGAAAATTCATTATAATTATTATTAAAATAAATGTTTGCAACCTTGTAAAATCGATAATCTAAATATTTGGTCTAAAAATGATAGTCTAAATAAATACTACTTTTCATTTGAATTTTTCTAAGTGTTCTTAATTCTCTTTTGAGTAACATTATTGTCATTGTCTTCATCTTTACTATTTGTTCTCTTCCTTTTTGTTGGTAGTGTGTTATTTGCAATTCGGTTATTGTTGGTAGCATAGATGACAACGTCATGCAATGAGATTATGATATAGGAGCTATGGACTTTCCTTTAGGTGTTCTGCTTGGGGTTCATTTGGTTCAACCATTATTGTTGAATGAGTTATTGTGGATAAAGAAATCCCTAGTTTAAGAAAAAAGATTAAATAAATTAATAAAAATTTGAAAATTTAAAATATTATGTATTGTAAAGATATTAAAAGGTAATTTATCGCTTCAATTTGCTAGGTAATGGGTTATTTGAGTACTTTCATTGTCAACAAATCCCCCAAGTAGTTAATATGATTGGTTTCAAACTATTCTTTTTTATTTTTTATGNATTTGGACGTGGACTACATCTTTCAATAACATTATATTTTTTCAATAGTGCAAGTTTAATAGGCCAATTATGGCATTATATATATTTGTGACTTGTAAGGGAAGTAACAGTACTTTTGGTTGCTATGCCAATATTGACAGTGTATAGGCTATTTAGTTAGGGTCATACTTGTATGAGACTGTCTCACAGATTCTCATTCATGAGACGGGTCGGGTCGAAACAACATGCAAATGTCATACTTATATACTTAAATATAATACTAATTAGGAATACAATTTTTGTTAATTATAAAAGAAAAAGTAATACATTTTCCATAATAAGAAAAGTTGACGAGTGTTCCTTACTTATAAGGGAAAATATTATACTTTTAATGAAAAATCTAATAATTTTAAATTGAAATGTAAAAATATTGTATTTTTCTCTTAAAAGTATTACATTTACCCTAACAAGTAACAAAAATTTTATTCTTATTTAAAAAAAAAACAAAAATTTTATTCTTGATTAGTATTATATTTGAGCATATAAGTATGACATTTATGCGTATAAGTATTACATTTCCACCTTGATCCGACCTGACCCGACTCGTCTCACACAAGTTTTTGCCATTAAATTATGGTCCTCTCATTGCATCGTATCGGTTGCTGTTGAAAAATACACCATATGTTGCTAGAAGACAAGTGGTATGGTTATTCGACATTCAATCCAACTATGATTGGAAGTTAATTTCTACCTACGTGTTTTAATTTACATACGACACATATATGTATACTAGTTTTATACACGCATTGCGCGTATGGGTTAATGCCCAATGTTTATATTTAAATAAATATTTGAAAGTATATGAATGCAAGATTATATAGGAGAAGTTTATACATGGGTAATTGAATGTCGAATTTTTTTATTTAAATATCTAACTCAAAGTATATGAATCCAAGATAATATAGAAAATTCATTATAATTATTATTAAAATAAATGTTTGCAACCTTGTAAAATCGATAATCTAAATATTTGGTCTAAAAATGATAGTCTAAATAAATACTACTTTTCATTTGAATTTTTCTAAGTGTTCTTAATTCTCTTTTGAGTAACATTATTGTCATTGTCTTCATCTTTACTATTTGTTCTCTTCCTTTTTGTTGGTAGTGTGTTATTTGCAATTCGGTTATTGTTGGTAGCATAGATGACAACGTCATGCAATGAGATTATGATATAGGAGCTATGGACTTTCCTTTAGGTGTTCTGCTTGGGGTTCATTTGGTTCAACCATTATTGTTGAATGAGTTATTGTGGATAAAGAAATCCCTAGTTTAAGAAAAAAGATTAAATAAATTAATAAAAATTTGAAAATTTAAAATATTATGTATTGTAAAGATATTAAAAGGTAATTTATCGCTTCAATTTGCTAGGTAATGGGTTATTTGAGTACTTTCATTGTCAACAAATCCCCCAAGTAGTTAATATGATTGGTTTCAAACTATTCTTTTTTCCCCAAGTAGTTAATATGATTGGTTTCAAACTATTCTTTTTTATTTTTTTAGTTAATATGATTGGTTTCAAACTATTCTTTTTTATTTTTTATGGTATTAAAGAAATACATATGTATCATTTTTTGGTGTAACTACTAATTTATTTAATTCAATAAGCGTAAAATAGAGTGATTTCGCTTCAATTTGTTGGGTTATTTGAGTACTCTCTTTGTCAACCAATCCCCAAGTAGTTAATATAATTAGCTTCAAATTATTTTTAAATTTTTTTTCATAGTATTAATAAAATACTTGGTAAATAAATATATAACATTATTTTGTACTATAACTTTGATATTTAATTACAAGATATTGTAAAAATAAGATAATGGACAATGTAATGAATATCAATTGATAAATTTGAATGTAAAGGATCTTTGCATGAGAGAAAATAAAGACAATATAACTAATGAAATTATTTCTCTTATTTAATTTAATTTTTTGATAATGAATAATTTTTTCAAATAAAGGTATTGTAGACACATAATTCTAAATTAAAGAAATACATATGTACCATTTTTTGTTGTAGCTACTAATTTATTTAATTTAATAAGAGTAAAATAGAGTGAGAAACTTAATTATGTCAAATTTGATTGAGATGGGGTTCGAACCTAAGACCTTTCTTATAGAAATTAATGGGTAAGTTAAAAGTTAACGGAATATTAACGGAGAAGAGAATATTTAACGGAAAACTTAACGGATAATCATAAAAGTAAGGTTAAATTAGGTAATCTCTATTAATAATATTAATATGAATTATGTTAATCATCTATTTGATTAAATAATTCATCTGAACCATTCATTTGATTAAATAATTTGACCGCCATTTTTTTTACTCATTTTAGGCCTAACTCTCTTTGGCTCTTATTAGTATAGTAGATATATTGTGTTGTTGATTATGTTATTTCAGTGTAACATCTTCTTCTTGTTGGGTAGGTATCTTCAAATATACTTCTCCAAACTGCATGTCCACTTTGATGTATAGCTAGCTAGGTTTCTGTGTCTTTGGCATATTTTCTTGAAACTCGATCTTACTACGATGTCAAATATCAATAATATAATGCTGCAATATGAGTATATCTGCACTGGAATTGACCCCACTGGGTGCCTATGTGGCAACATTCGGATTCTGAAGACCTGATTCACCAGCTAAATATACACCACTTGGACTAGGAGACTATGCACTGAGCACTGACATTCCAACTCATTTTTCTGCTACACTCACTTGGATTTTGTTACACAAAAGAGAAAAAAAAAAAAAAAAAGTTCATCAGAATCAGTAGTGAATAGGAAAAAAGAAAAAGATGTTGACAGTAACATTACCGGCCAATTTGCAGGTTTTAGATAGCTAGGAGTGGGATCCTCCAGGACACCTGAAATTATGCCTTGACTTCCTACAATTATATTGCTGTAATGGAGGATGTTGGCTAAAAAATGGTAAACACTCAAATTATTGTGTGGCAGAAAATCAAGTTATTATTCCATTTCTATCTGCTAATATACATAACTAATAGAGAGAATAACTCAACATACAAACGTCTTTAGAATATCACAACTTAGAATTAGAAAAAGATAATAACTCTAGAATATCACAACAACTTAGAATTAAAAAAAGATAATGAAAACTAATTCAAAGCAAAATTAATATGCAGTAAATATAGCATTTCATATCACTCCTTGCTATTTTTGCTGCAAACTCCAATCTTCTCTCTCAATACTTCAAACATTGATCTTGGCAATCCCTTTGTCATAATATCTGCTAGTTAAACACCAGCCAAGTTAACTTCATTTGCTTAGCTTTTTGAACTTCTCTAACAAAATAAAGCTTAACTTTGAAGCGTTTAGTTTTGTCATGAAAGACTGGATTTCTTGAAATTGTTATGGCTGCCTGGTTGTCCACAAAAATTATTGTTGCTTCCTCTTGGGTCATTTTTAGATTAGTCAATAATTTCCTTAACCAAAGAGCTTGATTAACACCAAAAGCGGGTGCAACATACTCAGCTTCAGCTGTTGATTGTGCCACGACATCCTGCTTTGTTGAACTCCAACTAAAACAACCAGATCCAAAACTGAAAAGCTATCCAAATGTACTTCTCATATCGTCTAATGAATCTGCCCAATCACTGTCAGAATAACCATAAAGAAACAACTTCTCTGTTTTTTCAGACTTCAAACTATTGTCTAGAGTTCCCTTTATATACCTAAGAATCCTCTTTGCTGCTGTATAATGCAACTCACTAGCACAATGCATAACTGACAAGTTGAATTTTAAGCAATGGATGGAAAGAAAGGTGAGAACGAAGATTCTCAGGGATATCGTTCTCACAAGGATGACAACTTTGAGCTAAGTAGAGTGCAAGACAATCATAGAGGGTGTACTAGCAAGACTTAACTAAGGGAAAGAATAGCATTGAGAATGTTGAAATGAAAAGGCAACAAGCTTGAAAGTAAAAATAGCATAAGCAATTAAAGCGGGAAATTGGATGGGAAACTCTCGGTTCTATGCATTCCATGTATAAGGTGGATTTGATGAGATGTATGAATGACTACTTAGGGATAATTAGCAACAAATACTAAGCTATTAAAGACTTAGCCTCTTAGATATCTGATCTTCAAGTGTTTAAGGCATTCATCAAACACATAGCCTACACTTTCCTTCCAGGCTTAGCCTTCTCGGATCAAAGGCGGGGAAAGCAAGTGAATAAGACTACATAAGACCTCAATCTCTTGCAAGCCTCACTCTCTCAAATACCCCTATTGTGGCCACAAATAGAGCTATGAACCATCAATGTCCACTCACAACAAAGATATGCCTTACATACACTAAATCTCATCATTAAACAATTAAAGAACTAGAATGCATAATCAAGAGAGATTCCTAACCAATTCCTAGAAGATTTAGCTGCACATCATCATCATAGATCGAAGAACAAAATGAATAGAAATCAAGATAGAAATTTAAGTGCAAAAATTAAAGATGATACCAATTCAATCCAAGAGTGGTCCAATCTACAATTTGAAGAAAGATTGCTCCAATATCTCCACCCTAAAGCTTTCTCTCACTAGAATTAAAATATAAAATGTGTCTAGATGATGTAAAAGATTTGAAAAAACTAAAACCTAACTATGGAGTGTGAAAATGATCTAAGTGTCTAAGCTCTCCTAAAATTCCCAGGGTGTCATCTAGCATTGGGGCCTTCACTCCCACGATTTCCTTTCTCACCTCCTCTCTTTCACTCTCAACAATGTCACAATCCATTACACCCTCTTCAACACTCACCATCTCATTATTGTTCTCTTTTACAACCCCATCCCCTTCTTCATATTCAACTACAAGACTTGAATTTCCTTCCAACACCGGGGGGGTCATCCATAATTGGGTTGTTAGCCCTTGATGAGATTTTCTTAAGGAATTTCCCCATCATAGACAACACCTTGGTTTCGACATCATTCTATGGTGAACCTTCCTCCCGGAGGGTAGCAAGGTATTCCTTCATTTCATTCATAAGCTCGGCCCTTAGATTGGTCTCCTTGGGCATCTTTGTGAATGCTTCCACCTTTTCTTTTAAGATCTCAATTTCATCTTTGGTGGGAGGGGAGTTATCACAAGGTGGTCTTTCATAAGGATTGGAGGTAGTAGAATATTGGGTGGGAGGTGGTGTTTCAAATGAGCATATATCATTATTTCTTTCATGGGGTTGTAGTGGAGGGGAGTAGTAGGTGTTTGGGTGAGAGGTGGGGTATGAATATAGCTCGTGGGTATAGCATGGTGGATGTTCACTTGGGCTAGTGCGAAGAAGTTTATCCTTTGTCAAAGTGGTGGCATTTGGTTCCGGTTTATAGCTTGGGTCGATCTTTTTCATCATTTGGATAAGCTTGTTGTAAACACTTTTGAATAAAGCTTTAAAGCTCAATGAGTCCTCTTGAAGAATGGGAGGTTGTGGAGGGAGTTCTTCTTGACAAGGTGGAGGTGGGTGTGCATATGGTGGTGGATGATGGCTATGTCTATAAGAGGTGGAATGATGATATGGAGGTGGTGAGTAATGATATGGTGATGGAGGGTAAGCATAAGTAGAATAAGGGTAGTAAGGATATGGTTGGGGTGGAGTATAGTGCCATGGACTTTCTTCATGGTGGGGATAACCACGGGGATACATGTAAGCACTCATTGGCAAGCTTTTGATTGATTTTCACTAAGAATTTTCCTACACAAAGCTTAACCAACAACAACTCTTTGCAACTAGAAGTAGTTGCAAGTGAGCCAAAAGATATGTAAAGACAAGTATGCCCACTTTTCCAAAAGTCGTTATAGTATAGTGGTGAGTATTCTCTCCTGTCATGCGGGTCACCTGGGTTCGATCTTCGAAAATGGTGCTATTTTGTTGTTGTGATTTATGTGTGTCGTGATAAGCAATTGTAAAACAATGTCCTAAGACCCGCTATCGCGTAATCAGAACCAGTCTCCCTTGAAGTTATCATTCTATAGCGTGCTATTTTTGACAAACGAAACCCCAATTAGTCCTTATATCTATATTTGATAAAATTGAGCTATTCTAACATGTTGTAAGCCTAAAGAACTTAATTTATGGCATATTATACCTCCTAATTACCCCACAAAACATAGTTATCTTTGGCACACCTATCAGGTTTTGTAAACACAAAGAGCAAGAAGTGGTGAAGAAGAAAGGGCTCAAAGCTTCATCAAACTCCATGGAATCAGGTTAGTATTTTAACACTTCCTATGAAAGTATTGGTTGAATAATTCAATGCCTATTATAATAGTATTTCATATCAAACCTATAGCAATACCATCTGACCTTATTTTTATGGTATATGTTAGGATCAAGCGCTTACCACTACGCTAAAAGTTATAGCTCCTAGAGAAAGCGCAACTTTATTTCCTGATAGACCGCCATCAAATTTTCATGAGGAAACTAGACCCTTTATCGACCTCTGTAAGCATATTGTATTCACATAGGACTAACCTCCAACCATAGTTGTTCCTTTTGAATTGCCCCACTGTAGTTTGTCTTGCCTTAGTAGTATGTCTCCTACATGCTCTCACAAAAGTATAGATGGTGTATGAATGTCAAAATGATTGTGTCCTGAGTAGTGGAGGACCTATCATATATATAGCCTATTAACCATCAATATAGGCTTTGTAACAGTTTCCGTTACAGCCGTTACAACACCAATTATGGCATCACTAATGGCCATTTAAGGTCATAATAACTTGCACCATAATATGCATTTTCAATATGAAAAATATTTCATTCTCCCACTTGGTGCAGGTACAAAAACGAACAAAAAACATGAACTATAGAGATAGGTCCTCTTAATATGAGTAGTATCTTCTATAATCACAATGTAACTTGTTCCTTTAAAACTTTATGTGGTAACCAAAAACTTAATGGATAAACATTATGTTTATTTCAGGTCCATAAGATATATATTTTCTCAACAACAAAATATGTGCACAATACAATAATGAGACAATATTTGAATGCTTTAAGAATTTCATATAATAACTGAATGTATACAAATTTTACAAAGTGGACGCAAATCCCATTTCTCAATAAAATCCCTAAACTTGAATAGTAGCATGCCTTTAGTCAAGG
This sequence comes from Ipomoea triloba, assembly GCF_003576645.1. Classification (NCBI taxonomy): domain Eukaryota; kingdom Viridiplantae; phylum Streptophyta; class Magnoliopsida; order Solanales; family Convolvulaceae; genus Ipomoea; species Ipomoea triloba. Next base: position 21,701,730 of record NC_044922.1, read on the forward strand.
GATCGGCAATCATCAACTTAGTGCTTATATGCTCAATGACCACTTTCTTATCCTTAACACGCTCCCTGATGGCCAAGTACTTGGTGTTGATGTGCTTACTTCGACTCCCACTCTTATTGTTCTTACCCAGGAAGACTGCAGTTGAGTTGTCACAATAAACCTTTAATAGCTTAGAAATAGAGTCCATAATTCTAAGCCCTGAAATGAAATTCTTAGCCTCAAAACATGAAACAAACTCGGCTTCCATGGTTGAAGTGGTGACAAGAGTTTGTTTAACACTTCTCCATGAAATAGCTCCACCGGCCATAATAAAAATGTTCCTAGAAGTTGATTTCCAGGAATCAATGCAACTAGCAAAGTCCGCATCAGAGTACCCAACAACGTCCAAAATGTTCGCCTGCTTGAACACAAGCTTATAATCCTTGGTACCCTTGAGATACGTCAAAACCTTCTTCACAGCTCTTCAGTGGTCTAAACCTGGATCACTTTGATATCGTCCCAGCATTCCAATAGCAAAGGCGATGTCCGACCTAGTACAGACTTGAACATACCAGAGGCATCTGACAACTGAAGCATAAGGAATTTCTTCATGGATTATCTTTCAAAATCATTGTTTGGGCACTGGTCCAAACTGAATTTATCATCTCTCACTATAAGAGCTGGAATCGGTGAACAATCCTTCATCCGAAATCTTTCTAAAACTTTGTTGATATTGGTCTCCTATGATAGCTCTAGGATAAATCGGGATCTATCCCTATGGATCTTTATGCCAATGACATAAGATGTCTTGCCCATATCTTTCATATCAAAGTTCTTAGAAAAGAATTGTTTAACCTCGTGCAACATCCCCTTATTATTTGTTGCAAGCAGAATATCATCCACATATAAAACAAGAAAACAAATGGTGTCTTTGGGACAGCTTTGGTTGGAACACAGTTTAATATATATGTAGTCGTCTTAAGTGCTTCACCACACAAAAGCTTAGGAAGTTTGGAGTTGCTAAGCATACTCCACACCATGTCAATAAGCGTGTGGTTTCTTCTTTCAGCAACACCATTTTGGTCCGGAGAACTAGGCATAGTGTATTGGGCAACAATCCCATGTTCTTGAAGAAACTTAGCAAACGGACCAGGTGTTTGTTCACTTTTAGTGTACCTACCATAGTATTCACCACCTTTGTCGAATCTTACTATCTATATTTGTTTCCCACATTGGTTCTCAGCTTCAGCCTTAAAAGACTTGAAGGCATCCAATGCTTCATTTTTATTATGAATCAAATACACATAAGTAAATCGCGAGTAATCATCAATGAAAGTGATGAATTACTTCTGACCTGGCATATCCATATCTAAACAGCAAATGTCAGTGTGTATAATTTTCAATATTCTTGAACTCCTTTTGGCACCTTTCTTAGATTTGCTTGTCGGTTTTCCCGTGTATAATTTTCAATATTCTTGAACTCCTTTTGGCACCTTTCTTAGATTTGCTTGTCGGTTTTCCCTTAATGCAGTCTATACAAGTCTTGAATGCAGTCCATCATTTACTAATCTCTTTATTCGTTTAAAGGAGATATCACCTAATCTCCGATGCCATAATATGGAGGAGTTCTCACTAACACTTGATCTTTTAGAACCGGAATGAACACGCAATGAACTATAAGTGGCATTGTTTTGTTAATGTAAATGATAAAGACCATCAAACATTGTATCGTATCCAACACAAGTTGATTTATTAAAAATATCAAAACGCTTGTCTTGAAAATTAAAAGAGAAACCCAACGGTACAAGTCTAGAAATTGAAATCAAGTTTTGGGAGAAACTTGGTACATAAAATGTCATATTTAAGATTAAAACAAAGCTACTACTTAAAACCAACTTGCATGTTCTAATAGTTTCCACTTGTGACCCCATCTTCTTTCTTGATAAGATGGTTCATTCACTTCCCACCGGTTTCCTTAGATCTTGCATTCCCTGTAAAGAGTTTGCCATATGGATTGTTAAACCAGAATCAATCCACCAAGGTACCAAGTATTAGCATTGACTTCAGACATATTAGATTCATAACAAACGAATGAGGATAGATTACCTTTCTTCTCGATCCACTTTTTGTACTTGGTTCAATCTTTCTTCATGTGTCCCTTCTTTTTTTTGTACTTGGTTCAATCTTTCTTCATGTGTCCCTTCTTTTTACAGAAGAAATACGTATCTTTCTTCATGTGTCCCTTCTTTTTACAGAAGAAATACGTATTAGCATATTAGATTCATAACAAACGAATGAGGATAGATTACCTTTCTTCTCGATCCACTTTTTGTACTTGGTTCAATCTTTCTTCATGTGTCCCTTCTTTTTACAGAAGAAATACGTATGCACCTTCTTTATATTAGCTTGAGGTGGAATATGTCATTTCCCCTTAGCCTTAGAAGTGGAACCGCAAGATTTGCCAGATCTAGACTTGTCACGTGTCATAACCAGCATGAAAGTTTCACACATTTCCATCACCATTCTTCGTTCTTCTTGAACACACATGGTCATCAAATCATTTATGGACCATTTTCCTTATGTGTGTTATAAGAGATTTTAAAGAGTCCATACGGTGATGGTAGAGTATACAAAGCATAGTACACAACAAAGTCATCTAACATATCTACCCCAAGAGCCTTAAGTTGAGCCACAATGTCCCGCAATTCCATGATGTGTTCACGCACACCTTTGACGGAAGTGAGACGGAGAAAGGAGAATCTCATGATGAGGGTGCTTGCTAAAACCTTTTTCTGAAGTGACGAACTGGTCATCAATAGCCTTGAACAATGCTCGGACATCCTTATGCTTCTCACTAACGGAACCCCGAATCCCATTAGATGTTCTCACCTTGATGTACATTTTGCTGAGCCGATTAGATCTATTCCATCGCTCATATAACGCAACGCCGTCTTGGGTACTGTCTTTAGTGGGGACAAGTGGTTTCTCATTATGAATGGCGAAGTCCAAGTCCTTCCACCCTAAATTAAGAAGAATCATTTATTTCCATATCTTATAGTTGTCGCCCTTAAGTTCTGGAACTTCGATGTTCAAATCTATGTGAGTAACGGATTGAGATACTATAATGTAAAAGGTTTGGATTAGAATTTTTGAGGCATAGAAAGAACTGAATCGCATACATTACCAATATAAATAATGATGCATATCCTAGATCCAAATGCCATAAAAATTACTTGTGGACTAAACTTTGTTGGTCCCAAGGGGATGGGGTACAAGTCTAGAGGGGGGGGGGGTGAATAGACTTGTATAAGATTTTGCAAATCTTTTCGACCTCTCGTGTGTATTGAACTTAGGATGTTTAGGTTCGATACCTCACGAGGTGAAGACAAAGTTTTATGCGCAGCGGAAATGTTATCCCCTTTTAGTTAGCACGAGTTTGAGTTAGTTCGAGA
>NC_044922.1:21707371-21747180 GCF_003576645.1 Ipomoea triloba
CCTCTCCAAGGTCTTTCTCCCCGCTTCCAGCTACTCCACCTCTCGAGCACTTGACCTTTGATCACCAAGCCCGCGTCAAGCCTCAGGTTTCTTTCACTCGGACAGCTGCCAGGTTACTCCACCTCTCTTGCTTAATCCAAAGCAAGGTGTTTTTGGTTGTCACAGTTGAATGTAACAGACTCCAATCTGACCACAAGCTATCGTTGAATCAACTTCGATGTAGAGCAGCTTCGGTCACCTTCTAGATGTATAACAGTTTAAGCTTTGTAACTCTCTTAAACACTAAGATGTGTTTTCTCACTGTTTTGAATATCAGAATGATATTCCAATATAAGCACTTACACTTGAACGTTTTAGTCAGACACCTCTTTCGAATTTTCTAACTCTGTTCCTCTGAAAATATTTTTTTCTGTGTCTTCACGTCCTTATATATGAAAGTAGAGGAATAATTCCGTTGGAGGGAAAATTATTCCGTTTGAAATTTGTCTCCCATGCTGATCATGGGTCATGCATATTTTCAGCATATTTCATGGAGTGGTGATCTTGAAACTTGAACCTCTTTGTCTTGTAGTGAATATTCCATAGTTCACTTTCTTGAGTCCATGCTCCACTTTCGTCTTTTGGTAAAAGTTACTCTTTTTATATTCCCATTGTTCCTTGTTTGTAGGGAATCAGACCACTTCAGCATTGGTGCACCTTTTGACCGTTTGTGGTGGAAATCTGACGTGTCATCCATTTCCGCCCATTTTGAAATCTTCACGTTCGGCACCTCTTCATTATTCCATCTCCATGATATTCTTCTTCTCCACTTTAAGTATGACCGTCATTCAGCTTTGTTGGAGAATTGTTAGTGTATCGAGACCAAGGTTGATATCTTGATTGCTTGATGTCTCGTACTCAAATATCGAGAGGTCTATCTCTCGAACTCTGTTTATGTCTCGAACTGGATAACTGTATCGAGAGGTCCTACCTCTCGAACTCTGCTTATGTCTCGAGACTTAGTTGATGTCTCGCAGACCCTTATTCCTCCAGTGTTGTCCCATGCTTTCTTCTGATCTGTCTATATGATTACAACACGAGACTTCTAAGATGTTCAAACAAATTTACCTCAAGCTTAAATATTTTCCGAGTTGAGCTCAAAGTTACCCGGTTGTATTTTCGCTCTTGGTTTACTTGTCGAACTTACAACGTTTTGCCTATGTGTCGAGACTTGGGAATTTCTACTTAACAGTTGGTATCATCAAAACCTATTACATGATGTTCCTAGCAAACTTTTACGCAAAAAGGATTTTAGAAAACTTTTAGAATAGAAATGAGATGGGTACAAGGTTGAATTTCTATTCTCAATGATTAAAACTACTAAAAATTATATGCCGACACATTATTGTCTCTGGGCTAAATTATGATCATAGCTTGGTATTTTTATTCTGATTAATCATACAAATATAACAAAATTGCATATGGACTAAATTTCATTATATTACATATAATTAATCACAATTTATGCATAAACTTTATGTGATTTGGAAAAACTTGATGTACAATTTTAATTAAAATAAGGATGATGTGACTACTCCTTAATTAACTGAAAATTGCACTATTACATCGGCATAGATTTATGAAAAACAAAACAAATTATGCAATTAACATGACATGTAATTCCCAAGTATACTCCTAGGAAAGTTGGTCGGGACAAAGCCTCATTAAAAACCAACTCCTTAGATAGAGTAGGATTTCAAGGGAACCAATAGCACATTAGCTTCCCTTCAAAAAAAAATAGCACATTAGCTATTCTAGTTTTCTTCCCAAGAAACTTTTTCCGGGTCATGCATTTTCACATTATAGCATAATTGTTCTGAGGGATTATTCAAAACTTTGATGCTCACGATTTGGAAAAGGGCTTTAAGGATAGATGACTTTTAATGTGCTAATCTTCAGGCACTATCATAGTTGTACTAAACCTTATTATGTACTACTATATACGCAATATGCTAAAGTCCAATATCCTAAGGACTTGAAACAATTCCTAAAATATGTTTTTCTAAGGCATAAATATAAATTGCATAGTTGAGAAACCAAATATTATGCCTATTAGTCATGATATGCATATTACAAATACATAAACTCCATATTAAACAACAAATTGCACAAACAATATAGTAATTTAATATATAAGCATAATAAAAATTTTATTCAAATTGCAACTTGATTTTAAATGTTATTAAAAATAATATGTAAACAAAGAAAATTGTAGGCCCAAAATAATTTAGACAATTATAAATAGAGTATACTATAAACAAGGATTTAGAAAAACTAATAGATCAAAGCACACAGGGCCAAAATATTTTTTTAATGGAACGGGTCAGGCCCATTCTCCAGACCCGGCCCAACATTCCCCTTATTAGCTACATTAAACAAAATTAAAACCTAGCTGCAGCAGACCAACGCACGCCAAAAGAGAGGGGGAGACTGTTGGAAAAATGGCATAAATGCCATTTTAAGTGGTCATTTTGTGGTATAAATATATGTGCGGTCCACTTTCGATTTGGGTCGGGTCAAAGTGGATTCGGGTTCTTTGTAGTTAGACGAAGAGATCGATATATTATACGCTCAAAATAGATAATGGGTGAATGAAAAATTGATTATCAAAGTAGATCCATTTGAGATGGAATTAGTGTGGGAAAAGCATTTGAGTAAACTTTTGTCCCACATTGGTTGGGAAAGAAGATTTGACCCACTATATATACAAGAGTCTTTTATGACTTGTTAACTTGTATAGTATAGATGCTCTCTCTTGCGCGTTGCTAGTTGCCGGCGTACAGGAGTCAAGCTTTTTCCATCCACCGTGACTACTGTTCAGGAGACTACTTCTTTATGTTACAGAATTTATTTCTTATTTATTCTGATCATAACATATAGAATTAAGTTTCTTGTTAGTGGGTGATTTAATGGTCAGGAGACTACTTCTTTATGTTACATAATTTATTTCTTATTTATTCTGATCATAACATATAGAATTAAGTTTCTTGTTAGTGGGTGATTTAATGGAGAGTTAGTGGCATATTTAATTCTTGTTAGTGGGAGGAGGTTACAATACCATAATTGAATGCCATGTTAAATGTCATTAATCCTTGATCTCCTATATATTCTTCTAGGTTGAGCAGCAGATTTACACAACACAAGAATATATACATATATACGGAATACATAGTTTTCCACCTCGAAAACTCTGCTCATCCTTCCTTCTAGCCACCGGTGTTCATCCCACGTTCTCATTCTCCGGGTCCCAAGTTTGTGTGCTCAAACGCAGGGATCGTAGTACGTTTTATCCTGGGAAACCTAGGCCGCAACACTCCAGCACCCCGTGAGGCGGTAAATAAGGTTTTAAGGAAAGAGACAACTCGACTCGTGCTTACAACCTACCCCAAAGATCGTTTATCTTCGTCCCCGAGCCCTTCCAGGTTTCTTCTAACCTTTTGTAGGTTAGTTTCCTGGATTTATTTATTTATTGTGAATTTTCTTTTTCTCCATTTTCCTGTGTTTTTTCGAGATTTATTTCCAATAGAGACTTCCATGGCTGACCGAGAGAGGGAGAGAGATCGCCAAAAGATGAGTCGCTGGAGCACCGCCGCTCGCCACCCTCACCGAGACCCAGCACCGCCATCTCTCTACTGTTCCCAACCGTACCAACAGACTGCGACTATCAAGCAGAGAGAGAGACATCGGCAATCGAAGGCCGAGAAGCACAACTTGCCACCGCCTTCTAGCCTCGACGCCTCCGTCGTCCGTCGCCGACGTTTCCTGAAGGATCGGAGAAAGGGAAGTAGCGACATCGCCGGAAACCAGTTTCGCCATCGCCGCATGTCCTCTTCATCGGGCACTGGTGAAGATTGGCACACCTCCGACCAATTGAAGCCCAAAAACCAGTGAATAAATCCGGAGTCTAGTTTTTTTTTTTTTAAGTTTTCGCTATTTCTCCACCGCCCAACGGTGGTCGAGGTTACCATAAAGAGAGACGCACTAGCGACCATTCGAATGGTTGCCAGTCAGAACCTCAATGGAGAAACCCCAAATGCCCATTTTTTAATACGAAAAAACTCATTTATAAATATAAGTATTCATACGCATATCCATACATATATATTAAGTACCAGGCCAGAATATGTATGTGAACAGGAATGATGTAAACAAATATGGATATGCAAATAATTTATATCAATCAATAATCAAATTGCGTATGAACAGATATTTACAGTATCTTCCAGAATATGCTATTGCAAACATAAGCAATTTAAACAACTAGGCAGAGATAAACATGCTCTGATACCAAATGTAAGCATATTGTATTCACATAGGACTAATATCCCGCCATAGTTGTTCTTTTTGAATTGCCTTGAATCTGCTGTAGTTTGCGTTGACGTAGTAGTATGTCTCCCACTTGCTCAGGAAAGTATAGATCTTGCAGTGTACGAATGTCAAAATGATTGTGTGTTGAGCAGTGGGGGACCTATCATATATATAGCCTTTTAACCATCAGGGCCATTGCATAGGGCCCTCAAGTTCTTCATCAGACATCTAGTAATTATTAATTAAAACTTATTAACTTAATTGTACATATTATTTGATTTATTTCGTAATTATTATTTATTAGCATGGCTTATTGACTTAATAATTTTAAATATTGAATAATATATTCAAGAGTTTGTTTCTTGATAAATTATTTATTGAGAGAGATCCTAAATAATTTTTTTTAGGATTTTGTAATTATGTTTTCTAAAAAATATTCATCTGGATTTGAAAAGCGTAAAAAGAAAAGAAGAATTGAGCAACTAACTCAATCACAAAAGAGAACTCTTGAAAAAATTCATTACAAAAGAATATCAAATAGATGATGAGCAAAAGGATGATGCCAATGAAAATTTATTAGATGCTAATAATCTTCATAAAGAATATCAAGGTGATTGTGAGACTTGAAAAATTTTAAATGATAGTGTGCACAACAATGATAAGTATCACAATGACGATGAAAATGATATAGGAATGAATGTTGATCTAGACCTAAATATCTTGTTGGGAGATAAAAATAAAGCTAGCCGAGAAGAATAAAGGAGCTGAGGAAGATGAGGGTGTATTTGTAATTTTCCGTGCACAAGGAGCGCAGCCCCTCACTTTGAGATACACCGGAGCTGGTGAGAATAGATCCCTGATTTTTTTTCTTAAACTTGACTCTCTGACTAATTGAACTGTCCGTGCAGACTACTTACTACTGCCTACTTCCTCTAGTTTATATATATATATAGCTGCAGTCCTCTTCTTTCTTGGTGTAACTTTCCAGAACATGCATTCATTCAATAATAATTAATAAACTTTCCAGAGTTTTCTCTTGTCTGTAAGCTTCTCCGTCATATCTCCTGCTTTGATTTGCACTTGTATCTAAATCCTTTTTTAGGAAATTTTGGAAACATACCAACTCAAAGACTCCAGAGTTTCTGCCTCTAGTATAGGATTGCATATGTAAAACCAGTTTACCCTCAAGCAACAAAAATATGTTTTCTTCTCTGAGCTCATTTGCATACCAATATTGAATTATTCTTTAATTTTTATTTTTATTTTGGTACACAAAGTTGCTGTAAGGAAAAAAATTTCTCTGAATTAAACATATTAATAAAGTATTAATAACATGTTGGGACTGTCAATAAACTGACTATATAGAATGTGAAATCACGAACTAAGATGGGATTGTATATGTTTGATCAGGTAATGAATGATGCCATTGTTAGCAACCTGGGTCTTGTAAATGAACATGACAAATCACAACTTTTGAGAAAGAAGATGCCAAGGTAGTAACTATCATGAGATGTCATCGTACCATATAATAATTGGCATAATAATTTAAATTATTTCACATATTATATATATATATATATATATAACGGATCCTGTGAAATTAGTCCCTTTAGAAATATGATAAAATATAGACCATTAGATTCAATTTTGATGCATGATCTCTCAACCATTGGATTTAAAATTTGCGCATTAAATGATCCGTAGTAAGATTAGCGTTCTTGGGCAAAATCGTCCGTAGCCTTTCCACTAACCTTTCCCGTTACTCTATTTTCTCTGTGTCAAGCTCTACCACTAATCACACACAGTATAAGAAAAGGGTAGATTGTAGATAAACGAAACAGATATACAAATATCATTGCATACAAAGTGAAATAGGAACCTGATGCTTTCAAGGTTCGTCCATGGCGGATTGTGATTTGCGAGGACAGTTGACGGAAAGAGTTATTATTGCGAGGACACTTCTGTGTTTCGTCTTGAACAAGCTACTCTCCGGCGAAGAAGATGAAGTGAAGTCGATGAATTCTACGACTAAACAACGTGCGTTGTTAGTTGAGAAAATGTGCACTACTAGGCGCAAAAAGTTGCACTATACGGTTGAAAATAATGCACTACAAGTATTTATGAAAAAATAGTGTGATTTGTCCATTTTTATTTGATTACCCATAAGAATGTGCACTGGTAGGCACAAACCTTTGCTCTGTATGGCACAAAAACATGCACCACAAAGCATAAAACTAACCTAAAAGATGGATGATAGCCTGAACTCTACGACTGAACAACATGCACTGTTAGTTGAGAAAATGTGTAGTACTAGGTACAAAAAATTACACTATACGGTTGAAAATTATGGATTGCAAGTATTTATGAAAAAATAGTGTGATTTGTGCATTTTTATTTGATTAACCATAAAAATGTGCACTGGTAGGCACAAACTTTTGCTTTGTATGGCACAGAAACATGCACTACAGAGCATAAAACTAACCTTAAAGATGGATGATAATCTGAACTCTACGACTGAACAACGTGTACTATTAGTTGAGAAAATGTGCACTACTAGGCACAAATATTTGCACTATACGGTTGAAAATTATGCATTGCAAGTATTTATGAAAACATAGTGTGTTTTGTGCAATTTTATTTGATTAATCATAAGAATGTGCACTGGTAGGCACAAACTTTTGCTCTGTATGACACAAAAACATGCACTACATAGTATAAAACTAACCTCCTAGATGGTTAATAGCATGAACTCTAAGACAGAAAACGTGCACTGTTAGGTATAAAAATGTGCACTACTAGGCACAAAAATGTGCACTACACAAGTGAAAATTATGCACTACAAGTAACTATGAAAAATACTATGAGGTAATTATGATAGTACCCTTAATGATGCGTGTGTTTAAAAATCTGGAAGGCAATTTCATACGTTGATTGAATTAGATCTATGGCTATAATTCCATCTTATTTCTCACCTAAGGAACATAATGTAGATGAGCCCCTTCCTCTCTCTCTCTCTCTCTCTATATATATATATATATATATATATATATATATATATATATATATATATATATATATATATATATATATATATATATATATATATAACTTATCAATAATTCATTATATTAATAAATATAATATTTACAAGTTTTGGAACATATCATGATGTCTTATTACTTTCAAGCAAATTTTCCCAAATCCGTCTCGAAGATACCTTCTCCTTCCGGAAGACATCTCTTCCTTCCGAAAAATATCGCTTCCTTTTGGAAGATATCATTTCCTTGGGAAGAGAACTTAACGTTTCTGAAACAATCCAAGCTGTTTCCTTGGGAGCAGGCATCGGTGATAAGTATAATGGTGAATGTAAATATGAGGGTGTAAATGTCGTTCCGCTAAGCATTGGGGTTATGGCACGTATTTGTGTGAACTAAGAAATTCTAGGCACTAGAGCAATTGAATTAACTAGAATCCAAGTAAATGATAACTAAATAGGGAAATTAAAAGGGAGAGTATATTGACTAGTGAATAAACTGTATGATAATGGAATGGGTCAGATTAGGGGTATTGCAATCTTGATGCTCTAACAATCTCAGAATTAGGGAAGGAAGAATTAACCTAGGGTTTTATGGGCAATGCACACAAGAATTCAATTCAGCTGCTTTCGTAATCAATAAACAGAATTAGGCTAGGATTGCCCCACTTTCGTGATGCATCAATCATACTCTTAAGCACCTAAGCATTGTAAGCCCCCAAATTACCCCTATTCTCATAGTAGGAAAAATCAGGTTAAAATTGGTAAGGCTTGAGGTCTTCACCCAACTTTCTTTGCAATGAATCCCTCTCCTAAACTAGCAATCAATTGTGGCCATCAATCAATGGCAAGTAGAATTCAATCCCCAATTCAACATAAATCCTAGGTGAATAATTCAATCCCTTAATGCAATAATCACAAATTGAACATCAAGATTAACAATAGATCCCTAATCTAAACCCATAAACGAACTACTCACTCATTATTAAAGTAAACAAAACAAAGCAAGAATTAAATATTGAAATCATAGCAGCGAATCTAAAGAATTAAAGAATAAAAGGAAAAACTTTACTAACAATCTCGAAGAGTAATTCCAATCCAAACTACGACTCCAAGCTTGCAAACGAATTCAAGTATGTAAATCTGCGCTATTCTATGCTATAGAAAACTCTAAAGAGAAAGAAAATTGTACTGAACTAAACTAGGGCTCGGAACCCCCAAAAAGACAGCAGAATACGTCATTAAATACTGGACAGCAGCAGGGGTCACAGGCACCCTCACGGCCGGGATCGTGGCCGTGAGATGTAGTGACCCGCTGCTGTCTGTGTCGGTGCTCACGGGCACCCTCACGGCCGTGAGGTGCCCTCTTCGTTTGCCTCTGACTTCTTTTGTGCTCCGCTGCTCCTTTCCGACCTTGGGTGGATTCCTATGCTTCGAAAACTTGTCCAAGATGTCCAAAAATCCTTCATTTGCTCCTCGTTCGTAAGTAAACTAAGCTTAAGCAAATGTAATACACAAACGAGTCTCAAATTCACCAAGGTAAAGAAAATAAACAACAAAACCAACTAAATTATGGGGCAAATAATAGTATAAAATCAGATGTATCAATCGGCACTGGACACGACAGGGTACCATCAACATACCCTAAAAGGCCTTGCCCACGGAGAAAATGAAGCAACTGAGTACGCCAGAACAAATAATTGCGATTCGTCAACTTGATAGAGACGAAGTGATGGGCGCTCGAAAGAACATTGCCCGTGACGATGGGCGGTGAAGGAGCGGAAACCGTTGTCACCGTGCGCTCCGAAGACGCACGGCGTACATTCGACATGTGAAAGAAACGAGAAGAACCTGAAAACCTGATACCGGATGAGGATTGTATTATGTGTTTATCAGTACAATGAGAATACAATAAATATACAAGGATAAGAGTAGATACCAACTAGGACACTAACACTAATATAATCCTAACAGATATCACTCCTTCTGAAAAAAGCCTACTTCCTTTCGGTTTGCATTCCCAAATTCTTCCTGAAGACTCTGCTTTTCAATTCGAAAATCCTTCCAGGGACATTTTTCAATTACGCGTGGGCATTTTGGTTTTCAATTCGATTTGGTTTCGGTTTTTTCAGTTTTAAAAAATGAAACCATTCCGTTTCAACTTTTAGTTCAATTTTGTTTTGATTCGGTTTGAAACATTTCAGTTTTTTACTCTGATTCAATTCGATTTGAGAACTCAAACATTCCCTAGTTCTATTGCACACAAAAATATTTATTTATTGTCACTAATAATTTGGATTTGAAAATCTAAACAAGTCCACAATGCATATTTTAAATTTCTTAATCTAAAATAAGTCGAAACCAACTCAACCTCGTCACATGCGTTTTCTATTCGGCAGCAATAATGTCACAAACTCGCAACAAAAAATTGAGAACAAAGAAAAATTGTAAAAGTTTGAGTTAGGGAATTGAGGATTTAGTATATATATTTGAGTAAATTTTTATAAATATAAAAATATTTCGATATAATATATAAGGGGGAAATTCCGTGGGAAATGAATAAGGTGAAATAAAGTAGGAAACTAGGAATTCAAATTCTATTACTTGGTAGACATAAATATAATTGTTGGGAATTTCAATTATAGTGTTTGGTATATATGAGAGTTGGAAGTGAATAAGTAATATAAATACCAAAATGCCTATGTAATTGCAATTCTTACAGGGCGTTTGGTTGGTAGTAGGGAATTAGGGAGGAAAAATATTATAATTCGGTGGAACAATAATAAATTGAGAATTTAAGTTACATTGTTTGGTAGACATGAATATAATGATTGGGAATTGAAAGGAAATAAATGAATAAAGATTGAAATACCCTTGTATAATAATAATATAATTTTTTTTTGGGTTTTTGCCCAAGGTAGCCAGAAGACTAACCCTCGTCCCAACTGTCAGCACTGGTCGTAGCATTTTTAGGTACAAGCAAATACCCGGAGTATTCCGGGGTTATCGATCCACAGGGAAGCGGGGTATTAAGCACTAGTTACTAATTAATTCACGAGAAGCTATTCCTACGTTAACAATGGGTATTTATCTAAAATTATGAAAATAAAATAAATGAAGCAAGGCAAACGGACTTTTATATACAAGAGATTAAGAGCGGGATTTTTGGGAGTCAAAGTGTTTAATCACCTAGTGCCAATCTAAAGTGAAATAATCATTCGGGTTCAACAAGTGTGGATGATTGCAATCTAAAAGGGAAAGATTACTCTCGTAATTCAATCCCAAAACATGGTAATTGGAATACTCACTCTCGTGAGCTATTCACAACATATAATCAAGAACAAGCAATAAATGGAATACCCACTCTCGTGGGCTATTCACAATTGGAATACTCACTCTCGTGAGCTATTCACAATAAATCCCTTAATCAACATGTCCTCTCTCGAGGTACAAGAATCAAGTGCAATTGTGGATGCTCTAATTCATAGACAAATTTAGCAATGAAACAAGTAATTAGGATCCTTAACTACAAGCATCAAGAAATTAAGCCACAATTACAACACAAGTAATAAACCCAAATAGATATTTCATTCAAGCAATTCAAGAACTAGGCACATAGGTTCATAAACACTTATCAATCCAAAAATCCCAAAGGAAATCTTAGCCAAACATGGCTATCTTAGTTTCAACAACAAACAATTCAAAGAAAGATTTAACAAAGCTTAAAGTAGAGAAGAGATGAAGAAATTCTCCCGAATGTGTCTTCCAAGCTCTTCTCCTCTCTTGTTGTGGTCAAAATCCGCAGCCAAGCTTAGGGTTTGAAGACAAAATGATGCTTTTATAGTGGGTGGAGAATGAGGGGCAAAAATGACAATTTTTAGAAGTGCAGATTCGCATATCTGTGACTTTCGACGCAAATAATTTTTTTTTGGGTTTTTGCCCAAGGTAGCCAGAAGACTAACCCTCGTCCCAACTGTCAGCACTGGTCGTAGCATTTTTAGGTACAAGCAAATACCCGGAGTATTCCGGGGTTATCGATCCACAGGGAAGCGGGGTATTAAGCACTAGTTACTAATTAATTCACGAGAAGCTATTCCTACGTTAACAATGGGTATTTATCTAAAATTATGAAAATAAAATAAATGAAGCAAGGCAAACGGACTTTTATATACAAGAGATTAAGAGCGGGATTTTTGGGTCAAAGTGTTTAATCACCTAGTGCCAATCTAAAGTGAAATAATCATTCGGGTTCAACAAGTGTGGATGATTGCAATCTAAAAGGGAAAGATTACTCTCGTAATTCAATCCCAAAACATGGTAATTGGAATACTCACTCTCGTGAGCTATTCACAACATATAATCAAGAACAAGCAATAAATGGAATACCCACTCTCGTGGGCTATTCACAATTGGAATACTCACTCTCGTGAGCTATTCACAATAAATCCCTTAATCAACATGTCCTCTCTCGAGGTACAAGAATCAAGTGCAATTGTGGATGCTCTAATTCATAGACAAATTTAGCAATGAAACAAGTAATTAGGATCCTTAACTACAAGCATCAAGAAATTAAGCCACAATTACAACACAAGTAATAAACCCAAATAGATATTTCATTCAAGCAATTCAAGAACTAGGCACATAGGTTCATAAACACTTATCAATCCAAAAATCCCAAAGGAAATCTTAGCCAAACATGGCTATCTTAGTTTCAACAACAAACAATTCAAAGAAAGATTTAACAAAGCTTAAAGTAGAGAAGAGATGAAGAAATTCTCCCGAATGTGTCTTCCAAGCTCTTCTCCTCTCTTGTTGTGGTCAAAATCCGCAGCCAAGCTTAGGGTTTGAAGACAAAATGATGCTTTTATAGTGGGTGGAGAATGAGGGGCAAAAATGACAATTTTTAGAAGTGCAGATTCGCATATCTGTGACTTTCGACGCNGCGTCGAAAGTCCAGATATGCGAATCTGCACTTCTAAAAATTGTCATTTTTGCCCCCATTCTCCACCCACTATAAAAGCATCATTTTCTTCAAACCCTAAGCTTGGCTGCGGATTTTGACCACAACAAGAGAGGAGAAGAGCTTGGAAGACACATTCGGGAGAATTTCTTCATCTCTCTCTACTTTAAGCTTTTGTTAAATCTTTCTTTGAATTGTTTGTTGTTGAAACTAAGATAGCCATGTTTGGCTAAGATTTCCTTTGGGATTTTTGGATTGATAAGTGTTTATGAACCTATGTGCCTAGTTCTTGAATTGCTTGAATGAAATATCTATTTGGGTTTATTACTTGTGTTGTAATTGTGGCTTAATTTCTTGATGCTTGTAGTTAAGGATCCTAATTACTTGTTTCATTGCTAAATTTGTCTATGAATTAGAGCACCCACAATTGCACTTGATTCTTGTACCTCGAGAGAGGACATGTTGATTAAGGGATTTATTGTGAATAGCTCACGAGAGTGAGTATTCCAATTGTGAATAGCCCACGAGAGTGGGTATTCCATTTATTGCTTGTTCTTGATTATATGTTGTGAATAGCTCACGAGAGTGAGTATTCCAATTACCATGTTTTGGGATTGAATTACGAGAGTAATCTTTCCCTTTTAGATTGCAATCATCCACACTTGTTGAACCCGAATGATTATTTCACTTTAGATTGGCACTAGGTGATTAAACACTTTGACTCCCAAAAATCCCGCTCTTAATCTCTTGTATATAAAAGTCCGTTTGCCTTGCTTCATTTATTTTATTTTCATAATTTTAGATAAATACCCATTGTTAACGTAGGAATAGCTTCTCGTGAATTAATTAGTAACTAGTGCTTATACCCCGCTTCCCTGTGGATCGATAACCCCGGAATACTCCGGGTATTTGCTTGTACCTAAAAATGCTACGACCAGTGCTGACAGTTGGGACGAGGGTTAGTCTTCTGGCTACCTTGGGCAAAAACCCAAAAAAAAATTATATTATTATTATACAAGGGTATTTCAATCTTTATTCATTTATTTCCTTTCAATTCCCAATCATTATATTCATGTCTACCAAACAATGTAACTTAAATTCTCAATTTATTATTGTTCCACCGAATTATAATATTTTTCCTCCCTAATTCCCTACTACCAACCAACGCCCTGTAAGAATTGCAATTACATAGGCATTTTGGTATTTATATTACTTATTCACTTCCAACTCTCATATATACCAAACACTATATTGAAATTCCCAACAATTATATTTATGTCTACCAAGTAATAGAATTTGAATTCCTAGTTTCCTACTTTATTTCACCTTATTCATTTCCCACGGAATTTCCCCCTTATATATTATATCGAAATATTTTTATATTTAAAAAATTTACTCAAATATATATACTAAATCCTCAATTCCCTAACTCAAACTTTTACAATTTTTCTTTTGTTCTCAATTTTTTGTTGCGAGTTTGTGACTTATTGCTGCCGAATAGAAAACGCATGTGACGAGGTTGAGTTGGTTTCGACTTATTTTAGATTAAGAAATTTAAAATATGCATTGTGGACTTGTTTAGATTTTCAAATCCAAATTATTAGTGACAATAAATAAATATTTTTGTGTGCAATAGAACTAGGGAATGTTTGAGTTCTCAAATCGAATTGAATCAGAGTAAAAAACTGAAATGTTTCAAACCGAATCAAAACAAAATTGAACTAAAAGTTGAAACGGAATGGTTTCATTTTTTAAAACTGAAAAACCGAAACCAAATCGAATTGAAAACCAAAATGCCCACGCGTAATTGAAAAATGTCCCTGGAAGGATTTTCGAATTGAAAAGCAGAGTCTTCAGGAAGAATTTGGGAATGCAAACCGAAAGGAAGTAGGCTTTTTTCAGAAGGAGTGATATCTGTTAGGATTATATTAGTGTTAGTTCCTAGTTGGTATCTACTCTTATCCTTGTATATTTATTGTATTCTCATTGTACTGATAAACACATAATACAATCCTCATCCGGTATCAGGTTTTCAGGTTCTTCTCGTTTCTTTCACATGTCGAATGTACGCCGTGCGTCTTCGGAGCGCACGGTGACAACGGTTTCCGCTCCTTCACCGCCCATCGTCACGGCAATGTTCTTTCGAGCGCCCATCACTTCGTCTCTATCAAAGTTGACGAATCGCAATTATTTGTTCTGGCGTACTCAGTTGCTTCATTTTCTCCGTGGGCAAGGCCTTTTAGGGTATGTTGATGGTACCTGTCGTGTCCAGTGCCGATTGATATCTGATTTTATACTATTATTTCCCATAATTTAGTTGGTTTTGTTGTTTTATTTTCTTTACCTTGGTGAATTTGAGACTCGTTTGTGTATTACATTTGCTTAAGCTTAGTTTACTTACGAACGAGGAGCAAATGAAGGATTTTTGGACATCTTGGACAAGTTTTCGAAGCATAGGAATCCACCCAAGGTCGGAAAGGAGCAGCGGAGCACAAAAGAAGTCAGAGGCAAACGAAGAAGGGCACCTCACGGCCGTGAGGGTGCCCGTGAGCACCGACACAGACAGCAGGGGTCACTACATCTCACGGCACGATCCCGGCCGTGAGGGTGCCTGTGACCCTGCTGCTGTCCAGTATTTAATGACGTATTCTGCTGTCTTTTTGGGGTTCCGAGCCTAGTTTAGTTCAGTACAATTTTCTTTCTCTTTAGAGTTTTCTATAGCATAGAATAGCGCAGATTTACATACTTGAATTCGTTTGCAAGCTTGGAGTCGTAGTTTGGATTGGAATTACTCTTCGAGATTGTTAGTAAAGTTTTTCCTTTTATTCTTTAATTCTTTAGATTCGCTGCATGATTTCAATATTAATTCTTGCTTTGTTTGTTTACTTTAATAATGAGTGAGTAGTTCGTTTATGGGTTTAGATTAGGGATCTATTGTTAATCTTGATGTTCAATTTGTGATTATTGCATTAAGGGATTGAATTATTCACCTAGGATTTATGTTGAATTGGGGATTGAATTCTACTTGCCATTGATTGATGGCCACAATTGATTGCTAGTTTAGGAGAGGGATTCATTGCAAAGAAAGTTGGGTGAAGACCTCAAGCCTTACCAAATTTTAACCTGATTTTTCCTACTATGAGAATAGGGGTAATTTGGGGGCTTACAATGCTTAGGTGCTTAAGAGTATGATTGATGCATCACGAAAGTGGGGCATCCTAGCCTAATTCTGTTTATTGATTACGAAAGCAGCTGAATTGAATTCTTGTGTGCATTGCCCATAAACCCAGGTTAATTTTCCTTCCCTAATTCTGAGATTGTTAGAGCATCAAGATTGCAATACCCCTAATCTGACCCATTCCATTATCATACAGTTTATTCACTAGTCAATATACTCTCCTTTTTAATTTCCCTATTTAGTTATCATTTACTTGGATTCTAGTTAATTCAATTGCTCTAGTGCTAGAATTTCTTAGTTCACACAAATACGTGCCATAACCCAATGCTTAGCGGAACGACATTTACACCCTCATATTTACATTCACCATTATACTTATCACCGATGCCTGCTCCCAAGGAAACAGCTTGGATTGTTTCAGAAACGTTAAGTTCTCTTCCCAAGGAAATGATATCTTCCAAAAGGAAGCGATATTTTTCGGAAGGAAGAGATGTCTTCCGAAGGAGAAGGTATCTTCGAGACGGATTTGGGAAAATTTGCTTGAAAGTAATAAGACATCATGATATGTTCCAAAACTTGTAAATATTATATTTATTATATATAATGAATTATTGATAAGTTATATATATATATATATATATATATATATATATATATATATATATATATATATATATTATATATATATATATATATATATATAGAGAGAGAGAGAGAGAGAGGAAGGGTCATCTACATTATGTTCCTTAGGTGAGAAATAAGATGGAATTATAGCCATAGATCTAATTCAATCAACGTATGAAATTGCCTTCCAGATTTTAAACACACGCATCATTAAGGGTACTATCATAATTACCTCATAGTATTTTTCATAGTTACTTGTAGTGCATAATTTTCACTTGTGTAGTGCACATTTTTGTGCCTAGTAGTGCACATTTTTATACCTAACAGTGCACGTTTTCTGTCTTAGAGTTCATGCTATTAACCATCTAGGAGGTTAGTTTTATACTATGTAGTGCATGTTTTTGTGTCATACAGAGCAAAAGTTTGTGCCTACCAGTGCACATTCTTATGATTAATCAAATAAAATTGCACAAACACACTATGTTTTCATAAATACTTGCAATGCATAATTTTCAACCGTATAGTGCAAATATTTGTGCCTAGTAGTGCACATTTTCTCAACTAATAGTACACGTTGTTCAGTCGTAGAGTTCAGATTATCATCCATCTTTTAAGGTTAGTTTTATGCTCTGTAGTGCATGTTTCTGTGCCATACAAAGCAAAAGTTTGTGCCTACCAGTGCACATTTTTATGGTTAATCAAATAAAAATGCACAAATCACACTATTTTTTCATAAATACTTGCAATCCATAATTTCAACCGTATGTGTAATTTTTTTGTGTCGTTCGAATCGAATGTTTACAGCGCCGAAACGAGGCCATTCTGCCTCATTTTTGGGATTTTCGACGCGTCGAAAGTTGAGTTCGACGCGTCGAAATTCCTGTGACGCATCCGACTTGCATCCTGATTTTGACCCTTTTCCCTTTCGAATCACATTTGATGTCTTCATAAGAGTTGTAGCCCTTGAAGTCTTCTTTCCAATGGTTCAAGAATCACCTCATTTGGATATTCCTAGGCTGAGATATGGTCCAATTACCGAGGTGTCGCCATATTTAGCAGGAATTACAACTCTTTGATCTTTTGACCATTTTCCTTTCAATCTACACTTTGATGTCTTCATAAGAGTTGTAGCCCTTGAAGTCTTCTTTCCAATGCTCAAGAATCATCTCATTTGGATATTCATAGGAAGAGATATGGTCCGATTACCAAGATGTCGCCATGGTAGCGGGAATTACAACTCTTTGGCTCCTTTGGATTGGCTTTTGCTCACAAATGGTTCTAATGCACTTCTAAACACATCAAAAACATCTAAACCAAGCATTATACCATTTTAAATATGAAAACGAGGAAATAAGCATTGGACACAACATTTTATCACACATTTTATAACAAAAACCTAAATAAAAACACAAGTAAAATAGGTACAAATGAGAGTGTATCAAGCACACTAAGCACACTAAGTGGTAGGGGATTGGCCAAATAGTCTGCT
Source organism: Ipomoea triloba (assembly GCF_003576645.1). Taxonomy (NCBI): domain Eukaryota; kingdom Viridiplantae; phylum Streptophyta; class Magnoliopsida; order Solanales; family Convolvulaceae; genus Ipomoea; species Ipomoea triloba. The sequence continues at coordinate 21,725,004 of NC_044922.1, forward strand.
CCATTCACATGGGTGAGAATCAAACCCCAACCTCATGCTTAAGGAACAAGGTGTTGAACCACGTACCACGCCAACCATGTTGGTTATAATAATAAGAAGGGTACAATATGCATTACCATGGAATTACAATTCCCTCCAACCAAACCATGGAGTTTGGTAGAAATGGAATTGCAATTCCATCCGACCAAGCACCCTATTAGGGAAACATGTATGATTATAGAGAGGGCAATTTAGTCCTTACACTCCCAAACTTTCTTCGCAGTTTCACAATTGGAATACTCACTCTCGTGAGCTATTCACAATAAATCCCTTAATCAACATGTCCTCTCTCGAGGTACAAGAATCAAGTGCAATTGTGGATGCTCTAATTCATAGACAAATTTAGCAATGAAACAAGTAATTAGGATCCTTAACTACAAGCATCAAGAAATTAAGCCACAATTACAACACAAGTAATAAACCCAAATAGATATTTCATTCAAGCAATTCAAGAACTAGGCACATAGGTTCATAAACACTTATCAATCCAAAAATCCCAAAGGAAATCTTAGCCAAACATGGCTATCTTAGTTTCAACAACAAACAATTCAAAGAAAGATTTAACAAAGCTTAAAGTAGAGAAGAGATGAAGAAATTCTCCCGAATGTGTCTTCCAAGCTCTTCTCCTCTCTTGTTGTGGTCAAAATCCGCAGCCAAGCTTAGGGTTTGAAGACAAAATGATGCTTTTATAGTGGGTGGAGAATGAGGGGCAAAAATGACAATTTTTAGAAGTGCAGATTCGCATATCTGTGACTTTCGACGCAAATAATTTTTTTTTGGGTTTTTGCCCAAGGTAGCCAGAAGACTAACCCTCGTCCCAACTGTCAGCACTGGTCGTAGCATTTTTAGGTACAAGCAAATACCCGGAGTATTCCGGGGTTATCGATCCACAGGGAAGCGGGGTATTAAGCACTAGTTACTAATTAATTCACGAGAAGCTATTCCTACGTTAACAATGGGTATTTATCTAAAATTATGAAAATAAAATAAATGAAGCAAGGCAAACGGACTTTTATATACAAGAGATTAAGAGCGGGATTTTTGGGTCAAAGTGTTTAATCACCTAGTGCCAATCTAAAGTGAAATAATCATTCGGGTTCAACAAGTGTGGATGATTGCAATCTAAAAGGGAAAGATTACTCTCGTAATTCAATCCCAAAACATGGTAATTGGAATACTCACTCTCGTGAGCTATTCACAACATATAATCAAGAACAAGCAATAAATGGAATACCCACTCTCGTGGGCTATTCACAATTGGAATACTCACTCTCGTGAGCTATTCACAATAAATCCCTTAATCAACATGTCCTCTCTCGAGGTACAAGAATCAAGTGCAATTGTGGGTGCTCTAATTCATAGACAAATTTAGCAATGAAACAAGTAATTAGGATCCTTAACTACAAGCATCAAGAAATTAAGCCACAATTACAACACAAGTAATAAACCCAAATAGATATTTCATTCAAGCAATTCAAGAACTAGGCACATAGGTTCATAAACACTTATCAATCCAAAAATCCCAAAGGAAATCTTAGCCAAACATGGCTATCTTAGTTTCAACAACAAACAATTCAAAGAAAGATTTAACAAAGCTTAAATAGAGAAGAGATGAAGAAATTCTCCCGAATGTGTCTTCCAAGCTCTTCTCCTCTCTTGTTGTGGTCAAAATCCGCAGCCAAGCTTAGGGTTTGAAGAAAAATGATGCTTTTATAGTGGGTGGAGAATGGAGGGCAAAAATGACAATTTTTAGAAGTGCAGATCGCAGATCTGACATTCGACGCGTCGAATGTTGGGTTCGACGCATCGAATGTTTACAGCGCCGAAACGAGGCCATTCTGCCTCATTTTTGGGAATTTCGACGCATCGAAAGTTGAGTTCGACGCGTCGAAATTCCTGGGACGCAGTGCCGACTTGCATCCTGAATTTTACCCTTTTCCCTTTCGAATCACATTTTGATGTCTTCATAAGAGTTGTAGCCCTTGAAGTCTTCTTTCCAATGGTTCAAGAATCACCTCATTTGGATATTCCTAGGCTGAGATATGGTCCAATTACCAAGGTGTCGCCATATTTAGCAGGAATTACAACTCTTTGATCTTTTGACCATTTTCTCTTTCAATCTACACTTTGATGTCTTCATAAGAGTTGTAGCCCTTAAAGTTTTCTTTCCAATGAATCAAGAATCATCTCATTTGGATATTCATAGGAAGAGATATGGTCCGATTACCAAGATGTCGCCATGGTAGCGGGAATTACAACTCTTTGGATCCTTTGGATTGGCTTTTGCTCACAAATGGTTCTAATGCACTTCTAAACACATCAAAAACATCTAAACCAAGCATTATACCATTTTAAATATGAAAACGAGGAAATAAGCATTGGACACAACATTTTATCACACATTTGATTATAAAACCTAAATAAAAACACAAGTAAAATAGGTACAAATGAGAGTGTATCAAGCACACTAAGCACACTAAGTGGTAGGGGATTGGCCAAATAGTCTGCTCCATTCACATGGGTGAGAATCAAACCCCCAACCTCATGCTTAAGGAACAAGGTGTTGAACCACGTACCACGCCAACCATGTTGGTTATAATAATAAGAAGGGTACAATAGTCATTACCATGGAATTACAATTCCCTCCAACCAAACCATGGAGTTTGGTAGAAATGGAATTGCAATTCCATCCGACCAAGCACCCTATTAGGGAAACATGTATGATTATAGAGAGGGCAATTTAGTCCTTACACTCCAAACTTTCTTCGCATGTATATATTTATGGAAGAGTGATTCTCTTGTGAGACCATAGACTTTGTTTGGCAGAGCTTATAGCTTATTTTAAGCTACTAATAAGCTATAAGCTTTGTTTGGTAATGTTCCTAAAATAAGCTAGTAGCTTAAAATAAAAGCTTATTTTTGAACACTACCTTAGGTAGCGTTTCAAAATAAGCTAGTAACTTCCTAACTTTTTTTTTTTACATCTTTAACCTTATTATTTTAAAGAAATGACATCATCTACCATTCCCAATTAAAACCTTTTTGGCTAAACCTTTTTGATTTTTTCTCTTCAATATGTTTTGTTGTAATTTCAATTTGACATTTGTGTTTGAACATTGATTTTTGTATGAACTAATCTTATGAATTATAAACATTTTGTTTTACTTTATATGTTTTCAAATATACGTTCTTACTTTATATTTTATTAAAATATATTGATTTCACTATTTTATATTTCAATATATATAAACAAGCCTATTTAAATTTAAAACTATTTAAATTGTATGAAGATGTCCTTTTTAGTCTTTTTACATTTATTAGCTTATCGAAAAATTAATTTTACCAAACACTTTTAAGCTTAACAGTTCTTTAGATTTCAGCTTCGAGCTTATAGCTTTTCAGTTTTCAACTACTTTTCAGCTTTCAGCTACCTTTTAACTAGGTTTGCCAAACATAGCCTATAATGGATCTTTATCTTTGTTACAATTCGAGTCAAGATGGAAATGTAATACTTATACTAAAAATGTAATACTAATCAAGAATAAAAAATAAAAAAAAAATCTTTTCAAAAAAAAAATCAAGAATAAAATATTTGTTATTTATAAGGGGAAGTGTAATATTTTGATAGAAAAATAATAATACTTTTAAATCAAAATGTAAAAGTATTATATTTTTCATCAAAACATTACAATTTTCAAATATAAGTATTACATTTTTATGTTAACCTCACAGACAAGGATCGGGAAAATAATCACACAAGTTTCTGCCATTGCAATTCCTCAAATTTCAGGAATCTCAACCAAACTCTGAAATTTTTCATTTCTTGAAATTAAGTCGGAAATAAATTACAGTATTTCTTGACTAAACACACCATATATATATAATTGGAGAAGCTGATGACAAGTTCCGGAAAAAAAAATAATAGTGTTGGGATAGCAATGAAAACCAGCACCTCGCCCAGTTAAAATGTTTGGCAGTGGAATTGCAGCTAACGAAGAGGGAGGTTTTTGCAAGGTGAGATGATACGCATAATCAATTATCAAGCTAGCTAGCTAGGTAGGACTAAACTGAGATGAGATAGATATTTTTAGTACTGTAACGGGAAAGATGGTTGGCGTACGTGCTGTGGTGTAAACATAGCATAATAAAGCGAGCGGGGTAGCATTTGATGCATCTTCTGCTTTCCGCCATTGGAATTCTTTAATTTGCTGTATAGTATAGTATGTATGCGGTAACAACAGCCTCGCCCCACACAGATCATCCACAGATCTGTGGGCCAATCCACCTTCTAACAATTCCTATATGCATTTTTACTCCCCAAGCTACCTACTAAAATTCTAAAAACTCCACTATCTAGGAAATTAGGCCTGTTTACTAACAGAAAATTGTTTTCTGTTTTATGTTTTCTAATTTTTCAGTTTTCATTCTCTGTTTTCCATTCTCAGTTTTCTGTTTAGAAAACTTGTTTACTAACACTTATTTTTTTAAATTTATTTTTTTAGATTAAGGTTATAAAATTAACAATAAGTTTAATTTTGAGTGATTTTTAGACCTTATATTTAAAATGTTTTCAATATATTTGGTTTAAATAGAATAAATATATATTTTACTTCTAAGTCCAATATGTAAAAAATTTACATTTGATATTCGAACTAAATTTATATCTGTATATAACATAAATAAAAATATATCTGAACCAATAACTTATTAAGTTCCCATAAAATTTAGTTTAGATAATATTAATATTTTTTGAGCTAATATTTAAAATATATTTTGATATATTAATTTGAATGACATGTATATAATATATAATATATAATTTTTATTTTGAATTCTAATATAGTAATATATGTGAAATTTCGATACCTGATATCTGGACCAAACTTGTATCCGATATAACATAATTAAAAATATCCAAACCAATTATCAATTGAGTTCAATACAAATATAAAACGTGGTATAGATTTCAATTTTAATTTTGATAATGTGAATAATGTATAATTTTAAGCATAATCAAATAAGTTATGTTTAAATAAGTAATGCAAGTAGAAAAGATAGAAGATGATGATAAGTAAAAAAAAATATGATAATAAATATAATCATAGTAATGAATAAATATGTAAGTAGATAATGGTAAAAATATGGTTATAGTGACATATAGTCTAATAGAGAATAGCTGATTCTGTTTTCCATTTAGAAAACAATTTTTTATAGTGTTTCAGTTTTCTAAAAATTATTTCCTGTTTTCAAAATGGAAAACTGTGTTAGTAAACATGTTTTCTGTTTTCTGTTTTTTAGTTTTCCAAATTTTCAAAAAACCGGAGAAAATTTTCAGTTAGTAAACGGGTCCAAGTTTTTAATAATCGCATTGAATTTTGATTAAATCGCGCGAATTGAGACGCTAAGCTTTATTTAAAAAAGTTATAAGAGTGGAATGTGAGACATTGGGAAGTAATTAAACTTGGTATTGGAGCAGTCGAGGTTGTTGGGTTGATTCAGTGGAATCGTTTCCCAGTCGCGAGGAATCAGAATAGAAGAAAATGAAGGGGGATGAGGAGTATAATACTGCCGAAAGTGTCGAGTGTCGGTCCGATGTGTCGGGGTCCAATTGGGCTAAAAGTGGGAGGAGGGCGGAGGGGGGCATCAAATAAATTCGAATATATTGACCGACATATGCTTTGCAGCTTGCAACTTGCGCTATACCTCAATTCAAATGATGCTTCTTTTCCATTTGGGGGCTAGCTTTGTCATTTCGCCTCTCCTGTACGGTTCACACGCAATCAACCGCAATGGTGACGTCACTCTCTCTTCCTTCCTTGCTGGCTGAAAACGAATATCCCAAATCCAACCGCCGTACATTCTGATTATTAGGTACCCCAATTAATTCTATTCTTAATTACTTCACTGTTCTACAACTTCACATTTCATCCACCATTTAAATTTAAAATTTACCATTATTATGTGTCAACTTTAATTTTATTAAGAATTAATTCTATTTTTGGTCTTAAAATGATAGGTGGTAGTCCACTTTTAGTCTTTTTTTTTTATTAGAACATCCATATTTGATTCTACTATTATTGTGGCATGACCATTTTTTATCATCTTTCAACAAAATTGTTAAAATGACGTTAAATACAAGGCATTTTGATCTTTTTTTTTACAAAGTAAGTTGATTCACTATATTTTTATTTTTACTTTTTTTTTTGAAAAATTTTCTATTTGAAGACCGAAATGCCCTTGCATTTATGAGAATTTTAACGATTTTGTTGATAAAGCACAAAAATGGTCATACCACAATAATACTAGAACCAAAATGGAATGTTTTGAAAAAAAATGACTAAAAGTGAAATGACGCCTATAAATATAAGATCAAAAATGGAATTAACTCTTTTATTAATTTCTATCCTAACATTTTCATATTAATAATTGATTATAATTTAATAAAAGTATATTTATTATTGTGACATTATCAAATATTGTATTCTTAACACACATTGTGTTTTGTGTGTGCTCTTCCATTACATTGTTGTAGAGTTCAATCATAGAAACCCTTAGTATTGACCAAACTCATCAAATTTACTTTCCTTTAATTTCTTTAAATATCAAGGGTTACGATAAAAATTTGGGTGAGACTGTGTCACAGATTCTTATCCGTGTGACGAGTCGGGTCAAAATGAAATATAGTACTTGCTAGCAAGTTTAATACTAAATCAAGAATAAAATGTTTATTACTTAAATGAGAAAATGTAATACTTTTGAAAAAAAATATAATACTTTTACATTTTGATGTAAAAGTATTACATTTTTCTTTATAACTGCAACATTACTTATACGAAAAATATAATGCTTTTGATGAAAAAAGTAATATTTTTACATCAAAATATAAAAACATTTCATTTATCCTCAAAAGTATTGTATTTTCACTTATAAGTAACAAGTATTTTATTACTTATTTAGTATTACATTTATTAGTATAAATATTACATTACATATTGATTCGACCTGACCTAATCTGTCTCATGGATAAAAATTCGTGAGATAGTGAGATTGTTTCACACAAATGTGACCCATAGTTTACGTACACTTTTACTGAAGTTGCAATCATCAATATAATCCCATCCTCGTCTTTAACAAACTCTTACGAACTTCAATTCTTGTACTATGGTCATTGAAGATTACAAATTGGTGTTAATAATGGTAATCTAGGCCAGGACAAACTAACAATAAAATATAAATAAATAAAAAAGGATAAAAATGAATAATTAGACTAAAATCTTAATGTGAAAACATGAAAATAAAGAATCGTAAAAGTCTTTTTTAATTCAGTAAATCGAACTACATTATATATTTTGATATTAATTATAAAGTCATATATATGAAGGCATTCATAAAAAATTGTTTATGTAGACTTTATAATGTGTTGGACTCGTTCTTTGCATGACACAACATCAATAGTTGTATCGTAAAGTAGAGTTCCAACATATGTATTTTGGACCCTGATCGAGAAAAAATACATTATATACCTTATATTTATTTATTTATACTTCAAAACATTATGAACTTAAAACAAAATTATAAGCATACATAATTTGTTAACTGAAAGTCTGAAAGTATGTAATGCATTAATTATATATACATAATTTTGAATTAGAGTCCACAATGTGTATGGTGAACTAAGGCCCGTCGATATAATTTTTTACACATCTCTCATTTAAATCTTTTTATTTTTTTTATTGTAATCTTTTATAATTCTTGTCATTAGTTCAAGAAAAGTTAGAAAACTATGCTAAACCACATAAATCTCTACTTTATAGACAATACTTAATAGATGATTGAAATTTCCCCACCATAGGGGAAGATATTAAAGTATTGCCACAAACAAGTGCTATTCCTTGTTGGAATAAAAAGTGTGCCATTTGTATCCACGGAGAGGGCAATAGAGCTCAAGCACCATTTTAAATTAATAGTGTAAACTTTAAGGTTGCTTTCATTCTTTTCATTAAAGTTGGTTTTAGTACGGTATCTTAAAATCACAAAGCAAAACATGTTTTGTTAGACTAATCACTAAAATAAAAATTAAAGAAAATAGTTTAGCCAGCACACGTGCAACAAGTCGCACCAAATTTGGGTTTGGGGGAAGCATTTTATTTGTGACTAGGGGAGTCTAAAAGCAGAGGTCACAACTGTTGATGATTGCCAAGAAAGAAAATAAATTAGTCTATATTCAAAATAAGGTCGATAGTCTACTTTGTTAGCAGTCACAGTGTGCGTGCTCAAATCTTTTTGGGGACAATATAATATTATATTGCTCTATGTAGAAAGCACGAAAAATACAAGTAAAAATTAAGGATCATCGAGTTTGAAGTGCAAATCTCAAAATGAAAAAAGAAAATTACCCATTAATTAGCATACGAAATCTTGGCGGAATCTCGGTTTTTTCTCTTAAAATCATATTTGTATAATCATTAGTCAAGGCTCTTATAAGGAGATGTTGTGTATATTAACAAAGAAGAAGAAAGGGTGACTGGTTTTTGCCCCAGGGTGGGTATTAAGGGATTCAAGAATAGGATGCTCACTGCTCCATAGTGGAAATCAGACTCAGCTTCGACTAAAAATAATTCAAGCAGAGTCAACTAGACTCGGTTTTTGTCGGTAAATTCTACTGTAAGGCAGACCTAACACCATGTGGAACAATTTAATAGTAGGGCTTTCAACTTCTTTTTTTGTGTGGAGGGTTGAACGTGGGATAGAAATAGCCTCTTAGTTTTGAGTGGTTGGTAAGCGGACAATTAACCCAAAAGTTAAAACTCTGGGAACACGACTTCAAGTACAGATTAGTCTTATTGTGGTGGGAATATCGAGTGTTGTACCGGGAAGAAAATGAGGGACAAAATGGGCTTGTAGTTGTGGAATTGCAGAAAAGAGTGGTTTGTGACAAGGCAAGTTTATAGTGAAGCATGGAAGGCCTCTTGTCAAGTTGAAGTGGAAAGTTCAACGCGCGATGCCCTGCGTTGGATGAGAGGATGCAAATCAGTGACGCAGAGTCTGAGTGCCTCTTTTTTTCTCAAGGCTATAATCATTCCCCAATTGAGAATTCAAACCCGCGTATTTGCCAGGTCATTACACCTACAGTCAACCTTTCGACCATTGAGCTATGTCCCGGGGCTGAACTCAAACTATAACAGTATGGATGACAGTACCCTATCAATATTAATATATACTTTCTTGGCTTATCATAATCAACACAGGTAATAAACATAATGCTCCAAGTACTTGGTAGCATCTTTTGGTAGATGAATGAGTAGAAAGCTTTGCAAAATGTTGTAAACACCCAAGTAGATATATATAACAGAAGAATCTGTGTGTAATTTTAAGCACAATTGGCAAGATTTCAGACATCATAAGACTCAGATTTCGGTCTAGCCAAGATTGATGATTGCCCCTGAAAATCTTGAATCTCAACTCTATAGAAAGTGAGCCTGGAATTACATTGTTCCAATCATAACTGAAGCTTTCTTGACAAACCATTTTCAGAATTATGGACTCCCTAGGAACATAAACTTTGGTGAAGACTAAATCAAAAGGCCAAACACCATATTCACAGGAGAATAGAAGAGCAGAAACAGAGCTAGCTAGATTAGTAAATTGAAACGAAGCGGCATTTGTGTTTGCCGTTTCTGGTTTTCTACTAGTTGGAATGCGAATCTCAAGCATGATAATACTGGGGCGCAGCGGATTGAATCTGGAAGGGCATAATCTGAGATCCAAAGTAAGAAGACTCATGATGCATAGCAGCAGCTCTTTGCATACCCAGGCTTTGCATTTTATTCATCCCATTCCCATATGAAGAATCTATTCCATAAGGGGGGGACATGAACAAATTGGCCTGAGCTGAATTAAGCCCTAGGTGATCCCAGTGAAAGGGCATTTTGTGGTGCATAGCCGAATTTTGCTGGTCTGTTGAACCGGGAGGATTCTTATTGTCAGGCGAAGGGGTCTGGTTCTCGTTGAGGTTCACGGTGGTTATGTCATGAATGCTGGCTCTCCTCTTGTCTTTTCCACCGGAATGCTGGCGAATGAAGAACTTCTGAGCATGGCTAGCAACTTGGGTTGGGGTCCTGGTGATCACGAAATTGCGAGAAATGTTTCTCCAGTCACCTTTCCCATACTTCTTTAGGCCCATCAGAAACAGCCTGTTTGTTTTGTTGAGCAAATCATCAAACACCTTCCGATCAATAATTAAAAAACAACAAACAAAAGAAGAAAGCAAAGCAAAGCAAAGCAAAGAATTGGATTTTCATTGATTACTCACTTGTGTTCTTCCTCAGTCCAGGGAATACCCTTTTTCCGTTCTTGCTCCGGCAGCCGATTGGACGGGGGACGCTTCCCTCCGGCCACGAGACACTGCTTTTGAGCATCAAAAGGATGGCTACATCCCCATTCCAATGTAAAAGCCGAAGCAGAAGCAGACCTAGTGGTATTCGCCGGAAAAGGAATCAAGTCCATAAGCCCAGCCTCTATGCTACTAATATCATCTTCCAATTCTTTGTATTGCCTCATCACATCCGACACCGTCTTCCCGGGAACCATTTCCGCCACTTTCTTCCACCGGTCCGGCGTGTCCTTATCGTAGAGAGCAAGAGCATTCTCGAAGGCCTTATTCTCCGCAGGGGTCCATTTGGTGAAACTCATGGTTTCTTCAAACAACCACCCGGAATTGGAATTGGAATTGGAATAGGAATTGGATAGATAAGAAGAGGCCGCCGGCGATAAAATCTCCATCTCACCCACACACGCCAGGAAAATTATATTCTCAGGAGAAGAAGAAGAAGAATTTGAGACTTTTCATCGATAAGAATGGAAATGTGGAGAGGTGGAGGTTTAACAATGGCAATATCAGTGTTAAATCAAGAGCCCATTTGGTTAAAGGAATCAGAATACTCTATCTTACTATAGCCACCCCCCCACCCTTGAGGAATCTGAAAAAGACCCACCTTTTCAAAATTCAGCTCACAATCTTAAACTAAATTAAACAAAAACTTTGCAATTAACAAATTGAAACCCACACCAGACAAAACAATCTCACAATCCCTGTCAAGATCCCCCCAACCAAACCTAAACTTTCCAAGAAAACAAAAGATTTTGCAGAATTGGTAACAGAAGAGAGCTGGAATGAGGAACTGATTCTCCCTGTGATGATTCTAAACAACAACACCCTGAAATCTCCAGATATATTTAAATGTAACCGATAGTGCTCAGAATTTTGGGAAGCTTGGGCTTGGGGTTTCTGTAAAGAGAAAAGTGGGAAAGCCTTCTTCTGCTTTCCTGCTTTATTTAATTTCCATTGATGTGAGCTACTACAAATAATAAAGCAACAAAAAGATAGAGAGAATGAAAATAAAATAATGTTTAAAAAAATAGAGAAAAGATGAGCAAGAGCTTCAAGGAATGAATCTGAAATTCGAGTATGAACATTAAAATCTCGTAATCGGAAAAACCAAAGAGAATAGAGACAAAAACCAAAGAGCCAAATTAATAACTGGAGCACAAAAGGGTGGCCTAGCTGGGATGGTAATGCTAATGCTAATGCTAATGCCAATGGAGGATACCAAATTATTACTTTTTAAATTTTTTTTTAAAACACTAATAGAGTGTTTGTTAGAATGGAATTGCAATTTTATTCCAACCAAACTCTATGAAATTGCAATTTTATTATTTGGTTGGACTCAAACCATGGAATTGAAATTCATAGGGTTTCCCTATGAATTGCAATTCCACAAAAACCCCATGAATTTCAATTCCACACTTTGTGGAATTGGACTTCTTTGGTAATTTACATTTTTCTTATTACTACTACTATTATTATAATGATACAAGGACATTTTAGTATTTATTTACTTATTCACTTTCAATTCTCACCCCATTTATTATTGCCTACCGAATAATAGTAATTTAAATTATAACTTTATTTCTTTCAAAAAAAAATTCTCACTTTATTCTTTTTTTCACGAATTACAATTCATTTCCCCTTTAATGTTTTCCTTCCAACAAAACGCCCTGCAATGATTTAAAAAAAGGTAGTATATGTTTTTTATACTTTCTCACTCTTTTTTAATCTAAAGAATTAATGGTTCATCATCATCGGAGTTCTGCAGCCACCATTTAGAAGGATAATAGGGTGTCATCACACTATATAATAGTTGGCTATTACTTTTTAATTATATTCTAAATTACTAATATATAATTATGCATACAATATATTACAACAAATTTATATAATTAACAACTATGGAAATTTATAAAAGACCAATAGCGTTTTTAATACCCGTTAAATTCATGCATGCTATTTTAAATAAATTGGGCACGGTGTCAACTACTATGTAGTATGATGATACATATATTACCATTCCAAATGGGTGGTAACAAGAACGAACCTGGTGGACGGGCATTAATTCTTTAATTTGAGCTAAAAAAAAATTGAGAAAGTATAGAACATATAGTACCTTATAAAGAAGCAAGTGTTTTAAAAAAAACCCCACTATAATCGGTGCAATAAGGCATAGCATGTTTAGTTATACCTAATACAAAAGGTACATGTGTCAATCAACTCCTTTAAGGGGTTGAGAATCATCTAAACTTGCCCACAAAAGGCAAAATTTCCTCGCCCCTAGGACCTCACACCCTTGTGCCAATCAACTCAAAAAAAGCCTAGCAATTACACTATAATTTAAGGGGTTGAGAATCACCTGAACTTGCCCACAAAAGGTAAAATTCCTTCGCCCCTAGCGCCCTACACTTTAGCCTGACAGGATTAAAATTTAAGGGGTTGAGGATCATCTAAACTTGTCCGCAAAATGATAAATTTCATTGCTCCCGTGACCCCACACTCTAGTTCAACAGGATAGTGAATGACTCAACGATCTCTTAGACCACATTGAGTTTAGCTGAGCTGCCTGTGCGGCTAGGATCATCTTAGCTTAAAATCACAAAGTTAGCGTCACTACTTGATATATATGAAGGTTTTGAACCTTCATTTATAGAATGTTATTTATGTTTAGGATCAAGCTACACACTAACACACCTAAATTTTTTAACACTCAACACTCCTTACTACATAATATTAAATATTAAAAATATAAAAATAAAAAAGAAAAACTAGTGCCTAACATTTTAGCACAACATACATGGAGTGATAATTGCAATGGTGCTTAGCATTTTTATATTGGAGTTTTGAAAATATCATGGTTAGAAAAAAAAATAAACAAAAAATTTCAAATAAAAACAACAAAGAGTGCTATCACAGAAAATTCTTATCATTTATATGAGGACAACCTTGCAAGGAGACAATTGATAATAATTGTGGTGTTTATCATATTAGTAATTAATAATCTGATTATTTTTAAACCCCTTACCTATGCCTGCTGGAAATTAAAATAAAGCAGAGTCAATGACCCCTTTCTTTCGGTACTACTTATTTTTTGTACTACATATTTTTATGTGCAAAACGTTGTGATCGAGTTGTATCTAATATTAAAATATAATTAAATTTTTTTCAAGGAAGTAAATATATTATCAATCAAATAAGTAAATATTAGTAAACTAATATCATATTAAAATACACTATCTCATAAAAAAAATAGTATAAAAGAAATATTAAAAATGGTAAAAAAAAAAAGCAAAAAAGAAGTGAAAAATAAATAAATAATAAATAAATACTCCATAAAGGCTTATATTTTAAGATCGTTTTTTAAAAGATTAAATTAATGAAAAGCAAATTGATTATTAACAATAGGACAAGTTAAATAAAATTCGCATATGATGAACTTATATAATTGACCAAATTAAATAAATAAGATATAGTACTATTGCCAAGCACCTTGTGCTTAAATGGCACCTATGTGACTCTCCTTGAGTGAAGATCGTAAGATCGAACCCTAGTGTGGACTGCAACAGATAGAGAAAGTATACAGTCGATAGTACTAAAAAAAGATATAATATTATTGATTGGACAACAAAAATTAAAGAAGTTGAATAGATTTTGATATTTTTTTTTTCAATGTTAGTTAACAATATTATAATAAAAAGAAGTTCAATAGATTTTTATTTTTATTTTCCAATATTAGTTAATAATATTCTAATGATGAAATGAGTAATTTTTATTTTTATTTTTTACTATTGACTCTATTACAATGTAGTATTTGACCTCTCATTAGGAGAAGTCATAGAAGTGTCATTGAATTACAAGCTACTTGATGAGTTAATTTAAATTTTAAAATCACTATTACATATAAATGTAGATTGAGTAATACATACAATATTCACAAAATGTAAGAATTAAATTTTGACTGGAATTTAAAAAATAATCATAATTTTTTTAATTACAAAATTAATAAAAAATATTCAATAATTGATAAGTTAAAATATATCACGTGAACATTTTAATAAAAAATTTTAAGACATCGAACTTTATTCTTCTAAAATCTTTAAAAACGGTTTCTAGTTTTGCCAAATCCAAGTTTAATTAGGAGTGGTAGATAGTTACTGATGTTGTGGGACCTACTTGTCTTCCTCAACCATCTTCATTGGTCCATAGCCCGTTTGAGTCGAAGTTTGGATACTACTGTTCCAAAAATGCGGGACCCTCGATGTGGTCCCTACCGCATGCAGGCAGCTAAGCATAATTTAAGAGTGAGCGTTTTTTGAAATTGATGAGGTCCGAAGTCAAGATCCAATCTTATATTTTGAGTGAATTTTAGAGAAAATATTATAAACTATTGTTTATTTTAAATTTAAAGTGAATATCGAGTGCAAAAATTTTACTCATTCTAGACTTGAAATATGAGATTTTAGTTTATAAACATTGTAAAATTTTATAATGTAAAAGCAATATCCTCCTTCAAGATTTTATAGGGCGTTTGGTTGGAAGGAGTTTAAATTCCTTTCCTACTTAATTCCCACATAATTCTGAAGGTAATAACTAAATTCCTTCATTTTCATGGAATTAGAATCCCATGCCCCCTCTTGGGATTTTAATTCCATGGAATTTAGGAATAAAAAAGATACTCCCGAGACAAAATTACCCATACCTTTTTTTAACCTAAAATTGATGTCTGATCTTCTCTTTTAGAAGGTACCGTGTATTATCTTCGACAACTATCAACAAGAAAGACGTTCCTGAGCAAGCAATAATAATTCTAGGTCAACCTTAATCAAGTATGATTTCTCAAAACTCTCAAATATTTTTTATAATATGTCTAGTTCAAGAGATACGGTATATGAGTGGTATTTGAATTTAATATGTTACGAAGTATATTTTTTGTGTACTTGTCATTTATTTAATAATAATAATAACAACAATGGGCATTTTAGACTTTATACTACTTATTCACTTTCAATTCCCATGTATACCAAACATTGGAATTGAAATTCCTAGTAATTTTATTCCTTCCAACCAAACAACCAAACACTGGAATTTAAACTCCCACTCTATTCCCATGTTATTCTTTTCCCATGGAATTGCAATTCCTTTCCCACTTAATTCCTTCCTTCCAACCAAACGCCCCTTTATAATGTAAAAGCAATAGGATTAGGGATTTATATAAGGTTGTATCTTATTACGATAGAATTGTAGTATGATAGGAATTGTAATGTAGAATTGTGATACAATAGGAATTGTAACGTAGAATTGTACAACGAATAGGAAAATAGGAAATAATGTCATCCTAAATATTGTAGGACTGTTTTGGGAGGGAAACTTAAAGTGAGGATTTTGTTTTTATATATATATAGTAGTCTTATTACGATAGAGTTGTAGTATTTTCGTCCGTGCGTTGCACGGAATGGATTTGCTATAACATATTAAGAGTATTTGGATCGATATACAATTATATAAATTATAACATCAAATATTATATAGCGCAATTGATGAAATTTGTTGGACCGGTTATGTTTTTTGATGTTTTCCTTACTTGAATTAAAGCAAATAATTGTCCAATTACCCGTGCGATGCACAAATAAATTTTTTATTATATATTTAGATAATAAAAATAAAGAAAATTATAAAAAAAATTTAATATTGAACATGTAGATTTATTTGATTATAAGATTAGTGCAAAAGTATTACTCAATTAATTGAATAATATATGACTTGTTTGTCTACAATTATCTTAAAAAGATCAATAGGTAATACGACTTATGTAATTATATTATTACTAAAATAAATATGGGAAAAATTACAAATAATTTAAATATAATTATTATAAAAATAAATTTAACGATCAATGTTTAGTTTAATTATCATAATAATTATTAGGCAATTATTAATAGTAAATTACACTAATATATATGTAATTATACTTTTTTAACTTAAGTATATTCATGTTCATTGTATCGCATTTAGTTTTTTCTTTCTCCTCGATATTTGAATGAATTAATTGTAATTATTATAAATAATAGTTTTTTCTTCCTCTCGATATTTGAATGAATTAATTGTAATTATTATAAATAATCTAACAATCCATGTTTAATTAATTTTTTTAAGTTTAAATAATTTAAAGTTTTCAAAAGGAAAGTGTAATTAACTTTTCTAAAAGTTTTTAAAAAATACTTTTTAGTCAATTAGTAATGTCCTTTCCTTTCCAATTTGCATAATTTCCATTTCTTTTTTCGTTAGAATCTTTTTATATTTTCAATCAATTAGTACAATCAGTTTTCTTTTCCATTTTATCTTTACTATTGTTTGGGCGGGAATTTCACAAAAGATTATTTTATATTTATTAATAGTAGTATAGATAAGTATTTGAATTATTATTATTGGTGTAAATAATAATTAATAAATTATTTTTTCTTATAAAATTAGCCTGAATTTGTTTTCATTATTCTCACAATTATAATTGTTTAATTATTCTCATAATTTGGTAAATAAAATTTTGTACCAATTAAACTTTATCAACTTTTTTACCAATTAATTAATAATATTTGTTTGTGCAGTATAGAACACATCCAGAACAAAATTTTAAGAAAAATTTACCAATTAGTTGATTGCTATCCACTCCTCCGGGAGCCTTTAACGATCCAAAAATCTTTGAATTTGAACATGTGTTTGTAAATGGATGCATAGTACTGACTACAGTTAGTGAGAAAAGCTGGTGGAAGAGGGTCAGAGAAACCTCCCTCTTGAGGCGATGGAGAACGACAAGGAAACTAACAAGAAGATGATACGAGTTGGGCATCTGCTGCCTAGGTACCAACTCGTAATAGTTAAGAAGAGTGTTGAGAAAGGGGACAATGGGGACCCATAAGCCGTAGCGAACTGATTGGTAATGTATACCAACGAAACCACCCTTCGGTGGGTCGGTAAACGACCATCGGCTGGCATCTTGAGCATCCATCGCTGAGCCCCGTAAACGGCAGGCCTGGGTGTAGTCGATAGCGTACAGGGAAGAACGATGAGGCACTAGGTGCTCTAAGCCGCCCCCAAAATAGCCCGAATCTCTCTCTATGAGTTGAGCCATTGAGGTGGCTTGGGTGGCGGTCGCTGGCCGGAGAAGAAGAAGATGAAGTAGTGGAGGATGAGATTTGTGAAAAAGGCGGAAAAATGTTTAAGAAGGAAAGTAGGAGGAGGAAACTGACCTTTAGAAGAGAAATTGGCGAGTCAAACGGCGAAAAGGAGGTGATCGGAGAAGAAGGGAGTGGCCGGAGAAGATAAAGAGAGAAAACGCCAAGAAAAGAGAAGAAAGAAATTGAAAAGAAGAAAGGAGGGAAGTTAAAGGGAATTTATAGGGTTGGTCGAATGTGGAGATTGCATCACATTTTCTCGATCGGATGGGCGGGGAGCCAGCCGTAACGGCTGCAGACGAGACGGTTACAGTCTCAGAAGGGTAACCAGCGAGAATTAAGGAAGCACAATGATTACTCTGTATTGATGGCGACGGTTGCAGAACCCGTAGGAGAAAAGTGGGACCAGTCGATCAGGAGAAATGAGCCCGACTGGTTGCGATCCAATAGAGACAGTTTTGTGCTCAGCTACACTGCAAAATTGACAAGGTTGACTGCCCACTTGAGGGCAGTGTGCTTGAAGGAAATAACCCGGCAGTTTACTTTCCTAAGTCGTTGTCTTTCAAGAGCTCGAGAAAGTGAGGGACTAGTGATGGATACACCGACTAGAGAAGACCGACATTTGGAGCCTGCCGACTAACCAGTCTCAGCGAATATGTAGCCCGGGTCCTGTGACTCGTGTGGCTCAATTACTACAGGAAGTCATTAGGCGGTGCTCGGCCGAGTGCGCTCTAAAAGGCGGTTACCATGTAGAATTTGAAAACTCGGGGCGAGATTTAGGGAATTTTTCCTTAATCGGAATTTGGCAACTTCCATGTCAGATGGACAACCCTATATATATTTGTTAAGAATTTTACTTTGTGTAGGCTTATTATTCTTGTATGAATACCCACTTGGGGTCACATTGTCATGAGACTCGATTTTGAATACAAGTACAATTATTCTCTTACTGTGTTTGAATATTTTCTCTAAGTTCTACGATAGTGTTGGCCAGCTGAAACGGTTGTCGCGCAGCCACTCTTCAAGCTTTCTTTGGCTTCTAGCATTGGAGTAGCTAATGCTTACTTGTGATAGCATCTTCACTTCTAGTGATCAATGATATTTTAAGCATCTTTGGTACCATCCTTAAAAACATGTCCCCAAGACGATTCTAACTGTGTACCTATGATATCACCTTACTTACTAACAAGTCTTTTACCAACTTTGCTACTTAGGCTTTTGCTACTTTCTTTACTCCAATTATTTTATGCTCAACATTTATGCGTCATTTTCTTCTAAAATTAGCATCCAAGACTTGGTAATCTTGAGAGTAGATTTTCTAAGGCATTTTTGCTCGAATAAAACAATCTTCTTCATCCTTTGCCTGATTCTCAAAACTTGAACAAAAAATTTTAGACAAAGATAAAAGAAATTTGGGGCGTTTTAGTTTTTCAAAATACAATTTGCATCATCAAAATCTTTACAATTATTATTAATAGATACAATAGTTATATAAAAAAAAGAGTGTTGATCCTCCAACTTCTTGTAGACTTGGCATTTGAAGCTTGGCTTCTCGTTGCCAAAGTCTCGAGCTATATTTTGATCTTGAAGCTCTTTTTCTCTTATCTCATTGGTAACTAATTTTCTTGGCACCTAGATCACTTGAACACTTGATAAGTTTCACTTAATTTACCAATACCTTCTTCAGTCTTGATTGAAGGTATTTATAGAGATGTTTGAAATAAATTCATTGAAGGGAGATAAATTTCAAACATCTCTTAACCCTTGGTTATTGACAAGTAGACAATACGAAAGGTTACTTTATGTCAGATTTTCCAGATGTTTGACATGCCTTTAGGTGCTCCATTATACTTTCTGCTTTGCACTTCTTATGTATGCTTTTAAGGAAAATCTATCTTGAAATGTGTATCTAGCTAGGACTCCTTTTACCTTGGTAACATTTGACATAAAGTTACAGACGTTTTAAGGTTAAACGGTTTGCTTAGAGAATGTCTCGAACAGTTCTTTTGGGTGGTCAACTCTTACCTTTTGGGTTAACACTTCGAAACTTAAGCTTTAATAACCCTTTATTCGAATAGTTGTCCCTACTATTCGGCACACTACAACTTGGAAAGATTGGCCCTTCGATGCTTTGGGCATTGCTACCATCCCGTCTTCAATTCTTCTACTCTTCTACTCTTCGACTATTGAACTCTTCACAACATTAAATATTTGTAGGTCCTTGACTCCACGTATGAGAACTTGGTTGGTTGTTCGAATTGTAACTATTTGGGGACTAAATTTCTTAATTCTTTTGGTATCATCAAAATGTAATTTACACTTGTTCTTAATAACTATGGCTAAATTTTATAAATGTTATGACAACATATGGCTAGAATTTTCGACCATCGGTAGTTAACGCTCATGTATTAGCCTTATGTGTCTAAAAATTCCGACCACAAAAAAATTTGTTAGAAATTTCAACTATTTTGCCCGATGGTTGAAACTGGAGATACTTTAATTTTATGGATTAGAACGCTCGTTTCTAATAAAAAAAATTATCAATTTTCGAGTGTTTTTGAGTGGTCGAAAATCTAGGATATACATGTGTCTCTTGGGGCATTAATTAACATGTGCGAGAAGGGCCAAATATGATAAATGAGAACAAATCTTCTTTTGTCTATCCCAAAATATTTTATGGATGAAATCTATATTGCGGTGTTATTTTTGTGAATATTTAGGAGAAAAATAGCATCATTCTAATTAAAGAAAAACAACACCGTTTTTAGTTAAATAACATTGTTCGAGGAAAACATGTTAATGTATGCAGAAATTACAATAAAAGATTTAGTGACATTTGTAACTATGCAGAAACTTTTCATGCGTCATTTTGAAAAAAACCCACATAATTTTAGGATAAATACACATGAATAGAGATGGGTCATTATTATGCAAAATTGTAGAGATTGGCTCAAACGTGATTGGGAGGTTAAAATTTCTCATATTTCCCGTGAGACCAACTTTGCAGCAGATGGGCTTGCCAAGAGTGCTATGAGCAGAGGTTGCAGTTGGACTGAATTCTTCAGTGCTTGCGAAGGACAAAGAGAAGTGAAGCAGCCACTTCAACTATGTTCGAGACGAAAATTAGACCCGTCTAGGTACCCCGGCTGTATGCAAATAATAATAATAATAAGAATAATAATAATAATAGTAATAATAGTAGTAATAAAATATACATGAATAGATCATGATGCCTAAACACACTTGGTTTTGGAATAAATGATTAGATCAAGAAATCTAAATACCTTTGAAATAAATATTTATTCTTTATGATGATCTATTCATGTGTGTTAATTGCCGTCTACGAGTTGAGAATCTACGAATTTTAAAACTGTCAATTTTTTCCATGATCAACTACACCAGCATCCTCAACACGTCAGTCCTCATGCTCAATAGACCTCGACACCGAACTACTGCTCACCACATTGCCGTACCCTTCAATAGTGCGCCTCGTACCCCCGAGTGGCACCAACCTCCGTTCGCCAACAAGGCAACAACCCTTGGACCGCGAGAGAACCCGACACGAATATCGGCTCATGGGATATTGCTCAACAGGGAATAAATATACATGAATAGATCATGAATGATGCCTAAATACATTAGAATAAATACACATGAATCTAAATAACTTTTGGGTGTTATTAATTACAATCTAGAGTTTAAAAATTGTCAATTTAGTACGATAATTATTTAATTTTTTTGAATTTATCAATTTTCAATCTCTCCTACCAAATTATTTTAATGGGTAAAATAATTTTTTGGTTAAATTGAGAAAAATTGAATAATTACAATAATAAATTTACAATTTTCAAATCCATGGACTGCAGTTAACAATACTCCAATAGTCATTGAAAAAATTGAATAATTACAATAATACATTTACAATTTTCAAATTCATGAACCGTAGTTAACAGCACTCCAATAGTCATAGAATCAAAGGTGAATTTTTTTCTTTATATAAATACAATTGCATCTTATTTTTAAGTCTAAATATCTATCCATTCGTTTATGAGATAGATGGTCCAAATTTATTATATATTTTTAGTCAGCACAATTATTTCCATATGATGTTTTTGTATATATTTAACACAGTGATGAAAATTATTAGATGTGGCATGATTTTCGTGGTGGTGATAATCGGAAATTGAGAAATAAGGTGGCGGAGTGTAGGGTCACTGGGTTGCGATAGTGCATTCACATTACATGCGTAGGTTAGTTGTGTGAAAAGAAAGACAGAGCGTGCAAATGTGGAAATGATGCCATTTTTTGGTCTGTGCCCTCACCTCCTACTATACCTTGTGTCATCTGCCCCACCTAGTACTCTCAAAGCGGGCCAACCCGTCCCATTAGGCCCGCCTCATCACGGGCCTAATTTCTGACGAGCTTTCGCGGGCTGGCCCGTTAGGCCTGCGGGCTAGGATTCATACAACCCTAGCCCGCCCCGTGCGGGTTGGCGGGTCTAGCGGGCCGGTCTGTGGGCTTTTTTTTTTTTTTTTTTTTTTTTTTTTTTTTGGAAAAAAAAAAAATTTAAAAAAAAAAAAAA